>NC_081351.1:15946588-15999594 GCF_029784015.1 Lycium ferocissimum
TAGAGAAATTGTTTTTGGAGATCATTTGAAGAAACTCTTGGAGGTAAACTTTGTCCAATCCTTTACTCTCCCTTAATCACAACCATCTTAGAATTCCCCTTCCCTTTTATAATCCCTTAGAGTTGGAATTTGAAGAAGGGTTTTGGGAGATTTTCCCTTAGGGTCCTATATGATAAATTGATGATAAAACTTGATGAATCTAAGCTTAGTAATCATATATCTTCAACTTTTAACATTGAATTTAGGATTTGGAGAATTAGGGTTCATACCCAATTTGGGGGTTTTACTAAAAATCAAATTTGGGGATAATTCTTGAGCTAAATCAATAATTAATGATTGGGTTATGATTACCTAGGATTCAATTTAGTATTTTGCACGTGAATTTTTCGTTTCGCCCTTGTGGGCCTGTTTCCCCAATTTCTAGGGTTAAAATGGACCTAATTGATATCATAGCAATATTAGTATCATTATTCATGATTTCTAATGTAGAATTCGATTATGCTTAGACTACATTAGTTCTGAGCGTCAGAGGAAGGGCAAGGCGATAGAGTGACTTATTGGTGTTGCGGTTCGGCAGTCTAGGTAGGTTATGGTTTACCTTTGGTAAGACTTAGTATAGTGAATCACATATTTAGATTAGGCAAAATACATCAAAGCACCCCTGAACTATACCCGAAAAGTCGATATCACACCTAAACTATACAAACGACCTATTACACACCTTAACATCTAAAAACTGAAATTATTTACCCCTGCAAACTGATGTGGCATAAATTATAAAAATAATTAAAAAAGAAACGCGTGTTTTAGTTAAAATTTGTTTATTATTTTCTCTTTTTAATTAAAAAAAAATATTTTTTCTAATCCCCACCCCAACCCTCCCTTTCTCCTTCCTTTCTTCTTCATCTTTTTCTTTTTCATTCAACGTGTGCCGCCCTCTCCCTCCCCCCCCCCCCGCTCCTCCACCCTCACGCCACCCCACACTCTAGCCCCAAATTTGACCACCACCCGCCGCCTTCCCTCCACCTTCTTCACCATATATATCACCAACACTAGATTAATAGCCACCACCTCCACCATTTCAATAGCTATCATTAAACCCACTACCACCAAAATCAAAATACCAATACCAAATCTTAATACCAATACCGAATCAAAATCATAATCTATCAAGTAAAAAAGTACAAGTGGATTACTACTAAATCTCTCGCAAACTCTATTGGATTGTGAATTTTTTTTTTTTTTAATAATGAAATTAGCAGAGGGAGAAAGGGAGGGGGAAAGGTAAAGGGGTGGGGATGAGATTGAAAAAATATGAATTTGAAGGATGAGAATGAAGAAGAAATGGGGTGAAATGGGAATGAAGAAGAAATGGGAATGAAGAAGAAATGGGGTGAAATGAATGGAGAAGAAATGGGAATGAAGAAGAAATGGGCCGGTACTACTACCGCCGATGTAATAGCGCATTAATTAGTCGTAAAATTACTAATACTTCCTCTTGTTCAAATTCATTTGTCCATAATTATTGAAGGATTGGTTGCGGTGAAATTGGTGGCGGATTGGTGGTAGTGAAATTGATTGCGATGGTGGTAGCGCGTTGGTGGTTCCAGTGAAATGAGGTGGTGGTGATGAAGAAGATATAATTATTGAAGGATTTTAATGGTTAATTAGGGATTAATTAGTGTAAATATAATTAATAAAAAAATTAAATGAATAAAGAAAAAGAAATAAATATAAAATTAAAATTTAGGAAATTTCTAAGGTGGCGCCGACGTGCGGTCGGTGTGGCGCTGATGTGGTAAGAGAGTGGGTTACACTTCACATTGTGCAAGTGGTCATCAGTTTGCAGGGGGTAAATAATTTCAGTTTTTAGATGTTAAGGTGTGTAATAGGTCGCTTCTATAGTTTAGGTGTGATATCGACTTTTCGGGTATAGTTCAGGGGTGCTTTGATGTATTTTGCCATTTAGATTATGATGTCGGAGACAGCATGTGAACCTTCGGATGTGAAGTTGGGATGGATATTGCCTTAGGTTGGGCCCTGATGTGTGTCGGGACTAGCCACCCCGTTATATGTGTTTTATTGTTTAATTGTGTTGGCTTAATGCCATGTGTAGTTAGTAGATAACGAATGTCGCTTGTTGTCCTGATTTGGATAGGATTGACATACCCGTTGTTGGTATTTGTACTTTGATACATCATTGGCGTACCCATTGTTGGTACTTGAGTTATTGATATATATTGGCATACCCACTGTTGGTATTGTGATGTGATACATTGTTGGCGTACCCCGTTGAGGTACTTGTGATATTGAGCTTGCTTGTTGATGATTGACATATGCATTGCATGCGTTCTCTTATAATTATCATACATGGCCGATATTCGGTAATGATCCGATATCGTTGATTAAGCGAAATTGATATTTAATAAACTCTTTTACTTGAGTGATTATGAAAAAGGCCGATGTCCGAAGATCCATTCCGGAATCGTTGTCTATATGAAACTGATACTTGATAAACTCTTTACTTGAGTGATTGTGAGGAGGCCGATGTTCAAGGTTCAATTCCGAAATCATTGATTTATGAAACTGATATTTGACAACTCTTTTAAGTGATTGTGAGGAGGCCGATCTCCGATTCCGATGTTATTCCTGAATCGATTGTAGTGCATGGGCTCCGTGGGTCCCCAGAGTGGTGCCTGTGAGACTCCCCCTGTGAGCAATTAGCCAGGGTCCCGTTTGTGTATTTGGCAAAGATCCGGGACGGGTGGCACTCAGACTTCTCCAGTCACACTGGGTTGCGCTGCCGAGACGTTGATATTTCCGTCCGGAGTACATGTGTACACCTCATTTTCATAGCATAGCATGGCATCACATTCATACCATTATTGCACCGCATTGCATTTTGACTTGAGTGAGATGTCGTGATGACTGTATTGTGACGATTGTGTTGTTGATGACTGGACTGTGATGATTCTGCTATGGTGATTGTTTCAGGACTAGATATACTCAGAGTTATTATATTGGGGTTAGATACTTACATAGGTGTTGACGGATACTCGATTACGATTATATTGCTTCATGCGTGTTTGGTTTACTTGTTTATCTGTGTTATTTTCTGAATTGTGTTAACTATGCTTAGTCGGCCTATAATGCCTACCAATCTTTTGTTGTTTGTACTAACCGCACTTGCTGCATTCTTTTATGAATGCAGAGTATCAGGCCGGAGTTACTTCTCTGACTCGTGGTTGATCGACTCCTTATCTTCTCCTTGAGTTTTCCAGGGTGAGCATGGAGTCCGCTGACCTTGAAGACTCTTCTATTGCTTATGTCTTACTTTTCACTCTAGACATGATTTGAGACATTTTATGTATTATTATTCGAACCTTAGCATTCGGATTTAGATGCCGTTGTATAACCCCGGACATCTTTGGGGTGGATTCATTTACTTCCGCACTTATCTATATTATATTATATTATATTATATTATATTATATTATATTATATTATATTATATTATATTATATTATATTATATTATATTATATTATATTATATTATGATACTTACGTCATTTTACTTCTTCCGCTATTTTATTATATTTATTGATTGTGAACGTTGAGTTAAGGGTTCGCCTACTGAGGTAGGAATGGTAGGTGCCCGCATGACCTAGGCTAAAATGGGTTGTGACATTAAACCTCTTTTTTTTTGTAGTGTTGGGATGTGACTTGACTCGCTGGGGATGTAGTATTCCAACTTATTCATCAGTTGGGCTACTTGAAGATCTTTGGGCTATTTGGGATGTGACTTTGACTCGCTGGGTGGTCGCATTAGTCATCATGACACTCACCACGTTAGAAGTTGAAGAATCCACCAATTGCGCAGACTCGTAGACATTGGGAAAGCAACAACAATAACACTTGTGGATGGAACATCAAAGCTTTTCTCTGAGGCCATCACAGCAGTAGATCTGAGAATTTACAGATTTGATTTTGGAGATAAAGAGATGAAGGGCAGAGTTTGCCCCACAGGGCGTGCCAAAAATCTGTTCGCAATAAATTTTGCTAACAAAAAATAAATAACTGCAATCAGAAAGTAAATACGAGAGCGAAATATTTTATTGGTTATTTGTGAGTACAACTCTGCTGCTGGACATTAGCCTCGAGGGAAATGATTGCTTCAAAGATAGGATCCTTCTGGTAGCACTAGCACTGAGAAATCCCAATAGAATCTGACGAGAAATCAAGAGAAGAATTTGTCAGCTACGAGTAAACAAGCACCTGAGCAATATTGTCTAATTCAACAACTCATTCATTTTGTTTTCTTAACCTGAGTTTTTAGATGAAATGATCACATATTGACATATGCAATCAAAGTAGGTAAAAGTCTTCGGTTCAAATCTCCCCGCCACTCAAAAAAGCAAATGAAATATTTCATGTGCTTGGTCAACGAAAAAGAATCAAGCCAACATGTGAGGGGACACACCGTGACATAACATAATTAAGTGATTAAAAGTGTGCTCTTTGTTGTTTATTTTACTTCGATTACCATATTATTTTTCTGTCAATATTTTCCTTTTCTTAGTATTTTCATAAGAGCTTCTTTGCTTTTGTATTTTCAAATCTATTAGAAAAAGATTTTCTTGAGCCGATGGTCTATCGTAAACAACCTCTCTAACTCACAAGGTAGGAGTGAGATTTGCTTACACTCTACCCTCCCCAAATCCCACTTGCGGGATCACACTGGATATATTATTGTTGTATTAAAAAAGTGCTCTTTCTAGCAGCATAAGCTTTTAGAGCCCGTTTGGATTGGCTTATAAGTTGCTTATAAGCTGTTTTCAGCTTTTTTGAGTGTTTGGCTGGCCAGCTTAAAGTCATTTTGTGCTTAAAATAAGCTCAAAAAAACAATTGGGCCCATTTGACTTAGCTTTATCTAAAAGCTCAAAATTATAAAAGAACTAAAAATAACCAAAAAAAATAAGTTAGACTACCACAACTTATTTTTTTTAGCTTATAAGCTGCAAACAGCTTATAGGCATAAGCCCATCCAAACAGGCTCTTAGATGAAAAGGTCTGTAATGAATGGTTTACAAACAATTCTTCTATTACTTCGAACAATGAAAAGGAATTACAACTCAGACTCAATATACCTAAACTTCCTAACGATGAAATGGAAAGATTGAACTGAAAATACAAGGATAGAAAGAAGGGGATGAGAATTAGAGATACCGAGAATGGGGATGAGGAGAAATAGACTTTGAGCTTAGACTCAACAATATTCGCATAAACTCTTCAATAGACCACTGCCGCCCTTTTAACGTGCTAACTTTGCTTAACCCGGATCCCAGAGGAAATCCACTCTCTTGTTGGGTTATTTAGTTCTCTCGTTGAACCTTAACTTCACCTCAGGCCCAAATCCATCATTGACTGTGTTATTACTTGTTTGGTCTACCAAGCCCATAACGGGGTTCATAACAAGGTCACACATTTTTAACATCCACAAAAGGACAGAGCATAGTTAAGAGATGTTTTAATATCTCCTAGACGAATTACGTAGCCTGCTATGGTAGCTTACACAAGAGAATGCTGCAGTTGGATTTCAATTCCCTTGTATAGTATGATCACATTTATATGAAATATATTCCCTATCAGCAAGTAAATAGCCGCTTTCATCCAACTAAAAAAAATCTCATTAGTCAATGATAGTACTATGATATAATGTGTTCTCCACGCTCCCCCACCCCCCTCGGCCAATCAGAAGAGGAGAAGTTTATTTACCTCGTGGGTAAAGGAAGTAAAGAGCAGGTGACGCAAATGTGTGGCATTTGTTATTTTACTATCCTGACAAACGAATGAAAGCTACAGGTGAATGATAATACTCTACCTAATGATATTGAATTGATAAATTTACTAAAGATTGAGCCCAGCTATGCCCTCAAGTAATAAAAAGAAGAAATCAAGTCCGAGCAGAGCAAAAAATGTTGTGATTTCTTCCCATTAGCTCAAACCTTGATTGGTAGAGTAGCTAAGTACTTGTGTTGGTGGGAGGTAGCTGGTACTTGATGGAATAGTCGAGATATGTGTAAGCTTACCGGACACCACCTTTATAAATAAAAAAAAAATAAAAAAAAAGAGGAACAATCAAATGGCATGGCTGAAGAATAAGCACACTATATAATTTAATCACGTCGCTATGATTTTACCCAATCACTGACATAGGTATAGAAGAGAAGAAACCAATCAGGGAGAGTGGAGACTGTTTGACATCAATTCCTTCGGATAAAGATGCAATTAAATGAAGCTCTGACTAATAGTTCCCCGTGCTAAGAATAGAAAGATGCATCGAAAAATTGAGTGCATAAAGAACAACCAACAATAATCTATATATCTACATAAATTAAAAGCACAAATAATTTTCGCTAAATATGACGAAAATATCCTCTAAATGTTGATTGACTGTTATGCCCCTAAAAAGAAATTACTCTATAACTCTAAGTTGGATAAAATTGTAATATTTGTCTAATCAGTAGTAAAGTCGATCTTTACTAGAATACGAATGAAGAATTATAGTAGTAATATGATTACTAAAAATAGGTGAAAACGTGAAGTTATATATGAATAAGAGACCTAATTTAAATAGAACATACAGATTTCACACATTGCGAAACTATATATATATATATATATATATATATATATATATATATATATATATCGGAAGTTATATATGGATTTTTAGCTAAACTATTTCAGCTAAGGAGTCCTATACGTGCTGTGAACATAATTGGAGTCCACTTTTAAGACTCAAAATATTTGATTTTGGCTCTTGGAGTCTTCTTATAAAAACAACAAAAATAAAAGAAGACAATAACTTCTTTCTCTTAGACGTGATGTTCTTTGTTTTTTAATTTGTGAACTATTTTCTATCAGGAAAGTATAATGCTGGAAACATATGACAGATCATGTTTCATTTCGAATTTAGTCTATTCATAATTTTCCTTTCTATTATTATCATGAAAAAGATTAATTTGTCAAGAACCTACTTTTTAAATAAATTTACGACTATCAAGAAACTATAATGATACGTATTTGATTTGCTTATAGGTGCATTAATTGTTTGGGATCTTGAAGACCGATAAAATGGAAACATTTGACAGATTTTTGAAAGACTTTTTGGATGGATTAATGGTGGTCTTCATCTGCAATGGAGAGTCATTAGCAAGAAGCCAAAATTTGCCGAAGTGCATTGTGTTCCCCGTAGGCAATTAATTTGATGTAATGACTTCATAGGCATGGGACTATTTTATTTCCGTTCTAAACTTTCAATTGTCTACTCCACATGCTTTGCTATTTGATTAATGTGTGAATAGCTTCTCACATTATAAAGATAATTATAAAGTGCTGGTGAAGAAAAAATAATATGAAAAAAGATAAGTGAATTTCCTCACATATTAGTTTCAATGCAATTATTTAATCAAACGCTGCTCTATCAAGTGTTACACAATCTTTGACATATTTTATTCTAATTTCACACTCCATGTCATATCGAACTTTGTTTTATCATATATTATGCGTACAGGGGTTTGAAAAGTATGTTGCAGAATGATGGAGAAAAAGAATCGGCAAAGTGGCGCCTTGAAGGCCACCACCCACAGGAGTCATTGGTCTAATAATGTTAAAATTGAAGATGAAGACACTGTATTTGGGAATTTTCTCTGTGTAAATTTTTATTCATCAGTATGTACCTCTCTTTATACACAAAACTATGCAACAGAATGTAACAGAAAGAAGAGGAAATGGACAAAACTAATTACACCTGTCCTATTCTAATTTGTCCATTGTATAACAAATTTTATTCTCTCTCGTGTTGGTCACATGACCATATTTAAATCTGCCATGATTCTAATCTAAGGGTGGAAGATTGATCTATCATGTGTGTGTGTTGTATGGGTGAGATTAATCCACACAGCCGACATTTTATGTACCTTGTCCCAGTCAAAGTAAAATGAAGTCTTCTACTTTAAACGTCACAGCTGTTTCTTCAATTCTCTCTCTCGTTTTCTTTGTACATCATAGCTGTCTTCTTCTTTTCTCTCTCTCGTTTCTTCAATTCTCTCTCTCGTTTTCTTTGTGTTTCCATGGAGGGTCTGTACTCCAACATCCCCCCTCAAGTTGGAGGGGAGAGTCATGACCCCCAACTTGGTCAAAATCGCTCTGTGAGAAACCCCAGAAAGGGGCTTAGTAAAGAGATCTGCAAGCTGATCTTTAGAGGGAACAAATGAAAGAGTAATTAGACCGGATTGGAACTGTTGGCGCACAAAGTGACAGTCCAATTCAACATGTTTGGTGCGCTCGTGGAAGACCAGATTACGAGCTATATGGATGGCAGCTTGACTGTCGGAGTAGAGCGGAATCGGGAGTGAAATTGGAGCAGAAAGATCCTCAAGGAGACGAATCAACCAAGTAAGTTCAGCAGTAACACGGCGCATGGATCGATATTCCGCTTCTGCGGAGGACAAAGAGATCGAGATTTGTTTCTTCGATTTCCAAGAAATCGGAGCACCGCCAAGGGTAATGAAAAATCCACTAACCGATTTACGAGAATCTTGACACGATGCCCAGTCCGCATCGCAAAAAGCCAGTAAAGAAAAAGATGGATTGGAAGATAGTAATATGCCTTGACCCGGATCTGAGCCGAGGTATCGTAAAACTCGTAAAGCAGCCGAGAAATGTGACAAGCATGGTCGCTGCATGTATTGACTTAGAGCAAGAACAGCAAAAGACAGATCTGGGCGAGTGTTGGTCAAATAATTCAACTTGCCGACCAAGTGACGATAAAGCGTGGGGTTATCCAAACGAGGACTATCATCCGCTCGAAGTTTGGAGGAGGGATCCAATGGAGAACCAACCGTAGGCAAATGAGAAACATCGAACTCATAGCGCATCCGAGGTAAATTTTCGTTGATTGACAATAAATCCATGCTCTTCTCGTAAAATTTCCATGCCAAGAAAATAGTGAATTTCTCCCAAGTTCTTAACTTTGAACTCTGTATTGAGAAAACATTTGATATTCTCGAGCTCACTCAAATCATCCCCTGTGAGGAGAATATCGTCCACATAGATCGCTAGGATGGAAATTAGTGACCCGTTCGCTTAAAAACAGAGAATAATCGTTTAAGGAAGAGGAATAACCTTTGAAAGCTAATGCTCGCAAGCCGAGCATACACATTTGCGTGAAGCTTGCTTTAAACCGTATAAGGACTTTTTTAGAAGACAGACATGGTTAGGACTAGGAGGTGTCAGTCCTGCGGGAAACTTCATAAAAACCTCTTCTTGGAGGTCACCATGCAAAAACGCATTGTTGACATCTAGTTGTGAAACAGACCACTGCTTCTTAGCTGCAATGGTAAGTAGGCACCGGATAGTGGTCATTTTCACAACAGGTGAAAAAGTTTCTCCATAATCTATACCTTCTCTTTGGATATCCCCCCTCACCACTAGTCTTGCCTTTAGTCTTTCAATACTCCCATCTGAGAGATGCTTTATCTTGTATACCCATTTGCAAGGTAAAGCTTTTTTCCCTTTAGGTAACAGCACAACTTCCCAGGTTTGATTGTTTTCCAAAGCCTTAATTTCTGAGTTCATGGCTTCTCTCCAACCTGGATGTTGGGAAGCCTGGTTGTAGCAACTAGGCTCAGTGATGTTAGAAAGGGAATGAAGTAGTGCTGATTGTTGAGAGATAAGGCAGAGAAAGCATAACTCCTAGGCTTAGGAGAGTGATCAAAACAAGTTTTCCCTAGATCAGTGAATATCACACTATTGCAAATGTAGTCTTTTAGATAACCAGGTTCATGAGATATCCTGCTAGACCTTCTTGGTGGATTGGTTATAGGGACAGAAGTAGAAGTAGGAATAGAAGCTGTTGGTGTAGGAGAACTTGGATAAGCAGGGTCAAGTTGGGGTAATATAGGCTGATCTGTAGAATTCATTTGGTGAGGGGAACTTAGTGGCAGATGAGAGAGTGTAGAATCAGAACTTCTCCAATGATCGAAGTAGTATGGTGAGGTTCGAGGGTGTAACTTGTCGAAAAGGATCATGATACGCTGGTGGTGTTGATTGTATACGAAATGGACAATCGAATGATCATCTAAGGAAGAAGGGGAATTAAGGAAAATAGGTGTGTGTGAGTTATCGAGATGAGTTGAAAGGAAAGTGTGATTCATGAAATCTCATATCTCTGGATACAAACACTTTCTTTGTATCAAGGACACTTATGCCTTATATCCTTTCTCCGTAAAGGATAGCCTAGTAAAACACAAGCGTAGCTCTTTCATCAAACTTGTTCCTTCCTTGTCCTAGGTGGAAGCATAGCACAAACATCCAAAATTCCTCAAATGATCATAAGTAGGCTTTTGTCTAAACAATACTTCATAAGGTGTTTGCCCTTTGAGCACACTAGATGGCGAGTCGATTAATGATGTGTGTAGCGCAGAATAGACTCTCCCCAGTAGGACATAGGCAATTTGGATTGGAGCATCAATCCTCTAGCAATCTCTAAGAGGTGTCTATGCTTCCTCTCAACAATTCCATTTTGTTGAGGGGTAGCTACACAAGACAGTTGATGCAGAATCCCTTGTGAGGCTAGAAGGCGATTCTTGTGTGCCTCTTCCCAACCCAAGGCATTATCAGACCTGATCATTTTAACTCTCACATTGAATTGTCTCTCTACCATAGATAGAAAGCTCTTTAAGACAGGAAAAGCATTACTCTTAGTGCTTAGTAAGAATGTCCATGTTCCTCTACTGAAATCATCTACTATGGTGAGAAAGAACCTGAATCCATTATAAGTATTACACTTGTAGGGTCCCCAAGTGTCTATATGGATGAGATCAAAAATGTGTGTGGACTTTATGCTACTAGTAGGAAAAGGTTGTCTAGTTTGTTTAGCTCTAGGACAGACATCACAAATAAAATCAGAATTGAAATCACAAGGAAGAAAACTTAAATGTTTCATTCTTTGAAAATGGAAGGTGTCCCAACCTTACATGCCAAAGCTTTACATTAGGAACAGCATTAACATGTACTGGATTAGAGGCTGAAACTGATTGTGAAATGGAATTTCTTCCTTTTGGAATTGAAAATACTTCTAGATTTGACACTATTAGGCTCCAATAGATAGAGTCCCTCTCTAACTTCACCAAAAGCTTGAGGACTCTTCATTGAAAGGTCCTGCAACAAACATCCGGCGAATTGTGAATAGGACATCATATTGAAACTGGACACAAAATTTGTGGACGACGGAGATTATACTTAAAATGCACAAGAAGCACATCGATCTTATGACATGACCTGGTAAGATAGAGACACTCCCTATGTGAGTCACACTTACCTTGAAAGAATTAGGCAAATTGATATTCAAAGGCATAGGGAGAGGAATTAAAAATAGGAAAGAATTGGGGTCAAAACACATGTGTTCTGAAGCTCCTGAATCAATGATCCAAGTATTTTGTTTAAGACTAGTGAACACAGAACTTGAGTATTTAAGAATGGTACCAGTATTGCATTTGCATTGATTCCCATCTTTCTGTTGTGTCAATTTACTTTGCTTGTACATTTGCATCATTTCGCAACTGCTCCTTGCTAAATTGCTCTTGAAAATTGCCATCATTGACTCCAAAATCTTGTCCTCCCATGTTTTCCTCCTGCCTCATGAGTTAGACTTGCATTTGCTTTAATGCAGGGTTGATAGTTCCTGGGATTAGTGAACTCAAAATCTGCAGAAATCCATGCGATCCAGTAGCAATCATCATGCACATGTCCTATTTTTCCACAATATGTGCAAGATACATTTGGATCATATTTCTTCTTGCCTCTAAATTTGTTCTGTGGCTTGGCAGTCCTCTGATTTGAGTTATTATATTTCTGATATGTGTTTGGCCCTCTCATTGCTTGACTTTTAAGTTTCTGTGCATTTCTTCCCTGTCCATTAGCCATGAATGTCGCAAACTCGCAAATAATGTGTTGTTTGGTTGTTTGGCTTGACCAACTGCCATAAATGATCCAGAATCGAGAGGTGAAGTGTGCATTTGCATATACTTCCCTCGGTTCTCATCTGCAAAAGCAAGGAATATGCAACATCTATACCAGGCAAAGGATTCATCATAAGTATATTTCCCCTTGCTCGAGCATACACATCATTTAGTCCCATTAGAATTGAATTAACCTCGATCTTCCGGGGATTTTGTTAATTTTGCTTTCCCTCACAAGTGAATTCACATGAACGGCAAACAATCACATTTATCCCATCTAATTCATCCCATAATCTCTTAAGTTTGGTGAAGTACCCGCAATGTCACTATTACCTTGTACTAGTCCGTCAATTCCTTTTGTAGATGGTAGAGTTTGGCACCATTTGACTTGCCAAATCTACTCGTTCTGAACTCATCCCCAAAGTTCTTTTGCGGTCTTGAATTCATCACACCGCCGCAATATCCTTAGATAATGCATTTGATATCCAAGATATAACCATATCATTGACACAACTCCATTGCTCAAATTCTGTAGACTTCAGATCTGGTGCTTTACAAGCTCCATTGATAAAGCCAAGGTTAAAATTGAAGATGAAGACACTGTATTTGGGAATTTTCTTTGTGTAAATTTTTATTCATCAGTATGTACCTCTCTTTATACACAAAACTATGCAACAGAATGTAACAGAAAGAAGAGGAAATGGACAAAACTAATTACACCTGTCCTATTCTAATTTGTCCATTGTATAACAAATTTTATTTCTCTCGTGTTGGTCACATGACCATATTTAAATCGCCATGATTCTAATCTAAGGGTGGAAGATTGATCTATCATGTGTGTGTGTTGTATGGGTGAGATTAATCCACTGGCCGGACATTTTATGTACCTTGTTCCGATCAAAAGTAAAATGAAGTCTTCTACTTCAAAAACGTCACAGCTGTTTCTTCAATTCTCTCTCTCGTTTTCTTTGTACATCATAGCTGTCTTCTTCTTTTCTCTCTCTCGTTTCTTCAATTCTCTCTCTCGTTTTCTTTGTGTTTCCATGGAGGGTCTGTACTCCAACAAATAAGGTGAGTAGTAATTATTTTTGGCAAAAAAAAAAAAAAAAAAAACTATGACATAATCAGATGATGTAGATTTTTCTTTTTGTCAATTCTAATAAGCTCATAGGGAGAACAAGGTATGACAATTGTAAATTTCAGCTTAACTATGATATTCTACACTATAAAAAGTTTATCAACATAACAAGATGATGCTACAAACCCAAAAATTAAATATGCAATGAAGAATAGGAATATTAACCTAAGAAAAAAAAAAGAGAGAGAGAGAAAATTAAATATGCAACGTTGAATATAGGGGTGTACATGGACCGGGTTGGTTCGGATTTTTTAAACACCAAACCAAACCAATTGCGTCGGGTTTTAAAATTTATACACCAAACCAAACCAATAAAATTCGGGTTTTTCAACCTCGGGTTTTCTCGGGTTTTTTGGGTTGTTTGGTTTTCTCGGGGTTTTCAAGGTTTTTTTCGGAATAGTCTTGATACAAAACGTATAACTTTTACTTCAAATATTCCTTTAGTCCTAGTAAGATACAATTATATAATTAAGGTGTTTCTTAAGAAAATAACACAAAATGTGAGAAGAGTGATGACATTGTATTAAAATATTCAACAAAAGCTAATATAATCGGTTAAAATAAATATTGCTAATTAACAAGCCATAAAAGAAAATGATCATAATCTAAAAATACTAAGTCATGCTAAAATAAATATTACTTACATGACAAAGAAAAAAACTTAAGTTAAAAACTTAAGTTATACTCTCTAAATCAATTATGCAAAACTAAAGAATAGATATCCAACATTATTGTCATTCCTAGTGGTAAATTGAATTTCTTTTGTTAGGATTAGTGTTGAGTTGGTTTTGGTTTGGACTTTATTTGAGTTACTAACATCCATAGGATATAAAACTTATTGACATTCAAAATTCTAAGTTCAAGCTTGAATAATATGATAATAGATAAAAAAAATTACAAAAAAAATTTAAGAAATATTTATAAATTACTTTACAAATAAATATTTTTATGTATAAAATATTTTAAAAATTGAATACATGTAATGTCGGGTTGGTTTGGTTCGGTTTGACTTTTTTTAGTTAAAACCAAACCAAACCAATTATGGTCGGGTTTTTTTTTTCAACACCAAACCAAGTCAAACCAAACCATTAGTCGGGTTTTTTCTCGGTTTGACTCGGTTTATCGGTTTGGTGCGGTTTGTCGGTTTACTTTGTACACCCCTAGTTGAATAACAATGAACAAAATATTATGATGTAGCTTAGCGTTCCTGTCGAACATAGACGGTAAAATTAAAAATGGTAAAAGCCAAAAGGTTGCGTTTAATATAAAAAATTATTTGATTTCAAACCCTAAATATTAGAAAAGTCGATATTGAAAATTTTATTTAAGGTAAAATTATAATTGATTTTATAATGCTAAATATTAGGACTTTCCTATACATAGTTCAAATAAGCAAAGATAATAATCAAATTTTAGTTGATTTTGAAATCCTAATTTCTATTAAAAAAAAATACGATTTCATCTAATATAAAATACTATGTTTTTAAAGGTTAAAAAAACGCAATTACGAACTTACCTCACGTTTTAGATTTTAGTAAATTGATCACCTTTTCTTTTTTACTCGAATTGTATTCCCAACTTAATTTGATACGGACTAAACACTTTTATATATAAAAAAAAGTCATTGTTCCACATTCTCCATCGTAAACTTTTCAAGAAGTATTAATTTTAAACTTTTTATTCCTTCAGAAGAAGAAAACAAAATTCAGGAAACTTCTCGAAAGGTATTATTTCTTCCCATTATTATAATTTTTATTTTTAACTTAATTATTCGTGTTTAGAGATCGCTGTTACAACTTATAATTAACCGTGTTGTTGTGCTTTAGCTTAGAATTTTGATATTTTATTATTTCGTAGATTAAAAATCAACTCATACATATAAGTTTTTGACAGTGAGACTTATTACATGTCCTAAGAAAAATATAATTGCAATGAGTTTAACTTTCTAACTCCATGCATGCAGTGGGAGATTAATTAGATTTAGTGACAACTTCTAATCGAAATAGGTTGATCAATGGTTGTAGAGGATAGACAGTCAAACGTAAGCAATATATCCCAATTTTGAACAACTTTTTTGGATAGAAAGGCAAAGCATTACCTAACGGCAAATTTAGACGATAGTTATTTGAATTGATTTAAGAAATTTAATATTTAGTAATATAATAATGATTTTCAATATATAATGAAAATAAATACAATATTTGGTCACTAGCTTAATTCATAATAATGGATTATTTTAATACTAACACATTTTTCACATAGGCAAATACATAAAGTATATATACCAAAAACAAATTTTTAATATGGAAAATATTAAATTGATAGTATAAAATAATATTTTTATGCCTCATAAAATACAACAACAACAACAACAGCCCAGTGAAATCCCACAACGTGGGGTCTGGGGAGGGTAGAGTGTATTCAGACCTTACTCCTACCGAGGTAGGACGGCTGTTTTCGAAAGACTCTCGGCTTAATAAAAAGCATAAAAAGAGGTCAGATAAGGCTAAGAGATTCAAAGCGATATGGAAATGCAAATAACGAAAGCGACACAGATAAAATAGGATAATCAAAGCACAGGAAATAACAGATAATAGCAGAAATCAGAGCACAAGAAATTATACTGCAATAATGCGACTACTAATAAGGAAGGATAACGAGACTATCTACTAGCCTTCTACCCTAATCTGGGTCCTCCAAACTCTCCTATCTAAGGTCATGTCCTCGGTAAGCTGTAACTGCGCCATGTCGTGTCTAATTACCTTTCCCCAATACTTCTTCGGCCTACCCCTACCTCGTCTGAAACCATCCATGGCCAAACTCTCACACCTCCGCACTGGGGCATCTGTGTCTCTCCTCTTCACATGCCCAAACTATCTCAATCTCGCTTCCCGCATCTTGTCTTCCACCGAGGCCACTCCCACCTTGTCCCGAATATCCTCATTCCTAATCCTGTCACTCCTGGTGTGGCCACACATCCATCTCAACATTCTCATCTCGGCAACTTTCATCTTTTGAATGTAATAGATCTTAACTGGCCAACACTCCGCCCCATACAACATAGTCGGTCTAACCACCACTTTATAGAACTTGCCCTTAAGTTGTGGTGGCACCTTTTTGTCACATAGCACTCCGGAAGCGAGCCTCTATTTCCTCCACCCTACCCCAATACGATGTGTGACATCATCGTCAATCTCCCCGTTGCCTTGCATAATAGACCCAAGATACTTGAAACCACTTTTCTTCTGGATGGCTTGGGTATCAAGCCTCACTTCCAAGCCAGCCTTTTGAGGTGCTTCACTGAACTTGCACTCTAAGTACTCTGTCTCGGTCCTACTCAGCTTAAACCCTTTAGACTCCAGAGTATGTCTCCAACCCTCCATCTTAGCGTTAACTCCGCTACGAGTCTCGTCGATCAGGACTATGTCATCCGCGAAAAGCATACACCATGGCACCTCACCTTGAATTTGCCGCGTCAATCCATCCATCATAAAATAAATAATATAATTCAACTAACATTAATTAACATTTATGATTGATAGGGAATAACGTGCGGGGCACGTTTATAGAAGCTGGACATGACCTTAGAAATTACTTTAGAAATGTTAAAAGCATGACCTTAGAAATGTTAATTGAACTTTTGTCCTTTATTAAAAAACTGTACAATAGACAAAATTATTATTTACTATTTCCCTTAAATTCTTATTTAATTATTTTTATAATCTATTTTATATTGAAAGAACCCCTAAAATTTAGGAATATCAAATCTAATTAATCACAACTAAATCTCCGTATATACTATTTGCAAATTCTTGCGGTAGTTTTACTTTTCCTAAGGGAGTGATCAATTTACATTCCTTTTAGGCTTAGAAGTTCTGCCTTTTTTCCCCCACCCGTCCAATTCCTTTTGTTTTAAGATTGAATACACTAGGGTTTGTTCCATAAATGTCCCAATGCTAAATTAACTATCAAAGTCACAATTAGATGTCATCGTACTTCCAATATTTATGGTTTGGACGAACTCGTGAAAAGCTAGCATTATGTGCAAGATCCAAAATAAGCAAACTATTATATGATTCTACTAGGTGTTGATGAGTTAGAAAAAAAAAATGTTATTGCGAATATCGCTAAAGTCATGAATTTGCTCACCCAAAGATTCTACGGTTGGTAATAATATTAATTTTTAATCGAAGTCCTTACATTCTCTTAATTTTTAAAAAATTTTAAAGTGAGTTCAACTATTTCAATGATTTTATTTTCTATATATCTTGCTAATTAGTGGAAACAAAAAGTTTATTTAGTTGGGGGACGTGTGAATAATTTGTAAGATGTATGTTTGAGTGTAGTTTGTTAGTCAATTCAATTAATTTAATCCAATGTCTGAGACCAAACTATTTGATATATTTATTCGATATAAATCGCGTGCTTGTGAAACTTAGAGTGATGAGTTCATAATTCATAAGATCTATTTGATATATTTATTCGGTATAAATTGTGTCTTTGTGAAATCTAGAGTGATGAGTACCTAATTAATTAAATTCTTCTGATGAATAAAGATATTAAATATTTTTATTTGCAATTAATGGAATGGCAGGAACAAAGCGGAAAGCAGGATCATATTGTTAAGGACATCTTTAGCAATTCCAAGATAACAGTTTAGAAAAAAAAACATGAATTACTGTCAGCATTGTCTCTTACAATTTTTTCAGGTATATTCTTTTATTTTTTTGAAAATTCTAAGGTGAGTTCAACTATTTTAATTCATTCATAGTACTCATTAAATGCTTTTATTTTCTCTATATTCGTAAATGTATTTTAAATTGGATAAAACATTAATTATAAACACCAGTAATAATTATTTTTTTAAAAATACAAAAAATTGTTGTTAATTATCTTTTTTTTTTGTTTTGTTGAATACGACTTAAGATTGTTATAGCTTAGAATTCTATACTTTTGAATTAAATAAAAATTCGTAATTGCACATCAACTATATATTATTTGATAATATTTACTTAAGTTTTTTAAAGTTGCATAACCATTAATATAAAGGACAGCGTATTTTTTAAAGTTGTATAATTATTAATATAAGGGACACGAGCAAATCGCGTACACTATACTAGTATCATATAAAATGACAAAAAAAATCTTTCGTGTACATATTTTTAATGCAGAGCAGAGAATATCCAACTAGATAATAGCAACCATGAGACCACTAAAATTTAGATAGTGAAATGCAGTTAAAATTGTGAGCCCTGACTATCGAGATTAAAATTGTGTGCTACAATTAAAATTATGATATTTTGACCACTCGATTGTTCCATTAAAAATAAATACGAAATTAGCAATTTATCTAAAACTATGAGACCTACAATTAACAAGAAAATGTGACTTGTCAGCACGAAGAGGATTCCTAAAACAAGAGAAATATATATATATATATATATATATATTCTTTTTTTTTTTTTTTTTGAAAAGGAAAGGTGTAGCAAAAGGAAATGGGGTGAGAGAGGCTCGAACTCTCGACCTCAGGATCACTCAGTAGCTATGAGACCTACGCGCTAGCCAACTGCGCCACCACCCCTTTTGTTTCAAACATTACTATTATATGTAACAGACAACCAATGGGTTTTTTCTAGTCTTCACAAAAATCTTCAATAAAATATTAAACTTTCAATTAATTACTTATAGGTCCTGATCTTAATTTTTAAAGTAAAATTTACTTTTTGTTCGTATGGTCTACTTTTCAAAAGCTGTCGAACCTTCTATTTTACTACTATATATAAGAGACAACCAAGGGGCTTTTGTAGTCCTCACAAAATTTTCCAATAAAATGTCAAACTTTTCAATTAATTATTTATAATTCCTGATCTTAATTTTTAAAGTAAAATTTACTTTTTGTTCGTATCGTCTACTTTTCAAAAGCTGTCGAACCTTCTACCTTATTTTTCCTATTTTTTTGGATTTTTATTCGATGTCCGAAATCTGCATTGGGGCCTAATTAATTCAGATTCACATCACATAGGGCTCATTCGGGGAGAAGCGCTCCCTACCAAGCATTTTTGCATACCCAGACTCGAACCTAAGACCCCTGCTTAAGGGTGGAGTAGCCTCATCTGCTGCACTTTATTTTCCCTGTTACTTTCTTCTATTGATCTTATTTATTAACCTAAAAATTAGTCATTTCTTCGCTAGATTCTTGCTTCTTGTAGCTCTCTCGTTTTTTTTTCTTTTTCATTTTTTTTCTTATTATAGATTTTTTATATCTAGACATTTCTTTTACTTTATATTTATATTATGAAATTTAAGAATTTCTGAAAATTATTGTAATTCCATTTAGACATTTCTTTTACTTTATATTTATACTTTAATGAGCTCAATTAAAAAAGTTTTATTTTTTTATTTGGTAAATTAGTGACTTTTATTTCATCACCAAAAATTGTAACATTATAGGGCCATAACTAACTCAACGCAGTTAGTTATCTAAATCAGCACACTAGCTACACTATGAGCAAACCACTAGAACATGTAACTATGAATTAAAGTTTGGATCCTTGGTGGAGCTCAGACACAACACACACATGCAATATCTCTAGCAATGAATTCCCAGTGTCTAGCCTTCTTTTCAAATATCCTCTGATTTCTCTCTTTCCAAATTCCATGGACAAATTTAGTATAGATCATCTTAAAAGCTTGGGCTTGTTGAGTTTTCCCCTTTGCTCGTCCAACTACTTCAGTCACATGTTGCTCCCAGTTAATTCCAGCGAGGCATTGTTGTTGAATCCATTGTAGGAGTCTTGTAATCACCAGTCTAGCATATGTACATTGCACAAACAAAATGCTCTTTTGTTTCATCATGTTCAAGGCAGAGAGCATATTTAGCATCAATATCCATTTCCCACTTTATCAATCTATCAGAGGTCAATAGCTTTCCATACAGATGCACCCATTCTGTAAAGCCTGCCTTTGGTCTAGCTGCATTTGAGAACATGAAACACTTCCAATTCACTCGAGGTTCAGGACCAAGTAACTGCAAGTAAATTTGCCTTATCAGGTTCTTCTTGTTATTGTTATCTAACTGCATTTGAAGCATTGCAGTTCTAGTTCCCAGTATCCTTCTAATCATCCAACATGCTTGAGTTGGTGTAGTCATATTACTCATGTCTTTTGCCTTTTGATGTAGTAAGTGTGCACCCATTTGATCCAGAGCTTGTCCTGTTTATGAGCGAGATCCCAACAGGTTTTAGTAATAGCAGCTTTATTCCATAGTCCCAGATTGATCAAGTTTAATCCCCCAGTGCACTTTGGTGAACAGATTCTTCCCCATGCAATTAATGCCTTCTTGGATATGGTGTGAGTGCCTGACCACAAGTAGCTTCTACAGTATGCGTTAATCAATTTCAACACCTTTGATGGGAGAGTGAATAAATGTGCCTAGTAAGCCTGTATGCCAAAAAGAACAGATTGGATTAGTTGGGTTCTGCCGGCATAAGACAGTTTCTTTGCAGTCCAAGAAGTAATCCTAGCAAGTATTTTATCAATGAGTGGCTGCCACTGGATCAAAGTAAGCTTCTTTTTGGATAATGGGATGCCTAGGTATTTGAAAGGCAATTCCCCCAAACCAAACCCAAGGTGCCTGTCTTGATCATTTTGTGTCATATCCCCACAATAGACAGAGCTTTTGCCCAAATTTGCTTGAAGTCCAAATGCCATTGAGAATTATTTGAAACAATTATTCATGATAGTGATGGAATCTAGATCTCCTCTAGCAAATAATAACAAATCATCTGCAAAGCACAAATATGTAATTCTAAGCTTAGAGCATCTTGGATGAAAGTGAAACTTCTTGTTATCTGCTAGCCCCTTTAGGTTCTGTTAAGTATTCCATTGCTATTGCAAAAAGGAAGGGGGAAATAGGGTCCCCCTGCCTTAGCCCATTGGCAGCATTGAAAGGGATAGTAGTTTCACCATTTACCAATATAGAGTAGTTAACAGTTTTGACACACTCAAGTACCCAAACAATGAACTGTGCAGGAAGCCTAGACCCTCCATGACTTGTTGTAGGTAGATCCATTCGACTGAGTCGTATGCTTTTTGTAAGTCTATTTTTATCATGCATCTTGCTGAAATGTGTTTCCTGGTATATGCTTGAACCAGTTCATGTGCTATCAGAATATTGTCTCTAATTTTCCCTCCGGGAATAAATCCAGCTTGTGCTTAGCCATATTATGCAGGCCATCACCTTTTGAAGTCTAGCAGTAATAACTTTTGCAATTAGCTTGTAGAGGATAGTACAACAGGCGATTGGCCTGTATTCTTTGGCTAAAGTTGGGTTTGCAATTTTTGGCACCAAGGTAATAGTTGTGCAGTTGACTGGTTTGTATATTTTCCCTTTAGCAAAGAACTCCTGTATAGCTTCAATCACCTCTTGTTTGACTACAGGCCAAGCTTTTTTAAAGAAAGTAACAGTATACCCATCTATGCCTGGAGCCTTGTCCACACCAATTGAGTTTAAACCTGCTATGATCTCCTCCTCAGTTATAGGGGGAATTAGATCCAGTCTCTGCTGTTGAGTGAGGGTTGGACCCATTTGCATAACCCTGTTGTTGATTGCAGGGAGGGAATGGGCTGAGGCTCCCATCAGCTTCTTATAAAATTGTATGATCTCCTCTTTGATATCCTCTGGTTCAGTGAGTTTAGTTCCATCAGATGTAGTAATATCTCTTTCCTTTGGCTTCTTTCTTTAACAACAACAGTGAAGTACTTGGTGTTAGAATCTCTCAATTTCATCCTTTTTGTACTAGATTTTTGCCTCATAATGCTCTCTTCCACCATAGACCATTTCTCTAGATCCTGTAGAGCTTTCTTCTCTTGATCTATTAAACTGTCTGTCCATTGGTTATTGAGTAGTTCTTGGGTGGTATGTAGTTCCTTCCTTGCTGTAGTTATTCTATTTATGGTATTCTTATACTCCTCTTTGTTCAGGTATTTGAATAAAGGCTTTAAAGCTTTCAGTTTACCCTATATGTTTTCCATCTTCCCTTTACTAAATCTTTGACTCCATACACTGTTAACTAGGTTCAAGAACGAATCGTGTTCAGCCCAAATGTTAAAGAACCTGAAAGGTACTAGAAAGTTTGTATGAGTGTCATCAATAGAGAGTAGCATGGGGGAGTGGTCTGACATTCCAGGTAGCCCATATTCCAGTACTGTTTGCCCTTATTCATCATCCAATCATAATTAGCAAACGCTCTGTCTAATCTACTGCATACTCTATCACTACCCTTTTGTTTATTAGACCATGTATAATATTCTCCTTTCCAGGCCAGCTCATTGAGAAGGAGATCATGCATGCATTATGAAAATTCTTTATTTCAGCTAGTTGGACAGGTGCCCTATATAATCTGTCCTGAGAGTATAAAAGTGCATTGAAGTCACCACATACCATCCAAGGTTCTTGGGTGCTTTGGCCTAGGTCTCTGAGTAGTGTCCATAAGTGTTTCCTTTGCTCGATTGTGTTGAATCCATAGATAGCACTTAGTAGGGATTTAAATTTATTTCCTCTTCCTTTAACTAAGCAGTGGAGTACCTTGGGATCTTCCTGGAGTTTATCAACCTGATACGCTCAAATTATGCCTTAAATATCAGGAGTAAGCGGTCGTTGTCAAATATAGAACCCAACGAGGTTAGGGTCGAATCCCACAGAGAATACAGTGAAGAAATATGCTTATCAAGTGTAACGCTTGACTATTAGTCTATATTTCAAGGGAGAGGGGAATATAATAGTAATTGATTTGATGTTTGTTCAGTAATAACTAAAAGGTGTTGTTATAAGAAGTAAACTATTGGAGATAGGGGCTAAGGTTGCGGTTCCAATGGAAAGTAATGCAAGTGGGTATCAATTCAACCTTTTTAAATGTCTAAATGCAATTAACAAGGGATTACTTAATTTTATCAAAAGTCTTTCGACCAAATTGATAAATATCATTACTAAGCTTTCTCAAGCCTTAGAATGCGAAGAATGTAAACACCCCAAATGCTACAAGTTAGCTATCCTATCTTTAGCTCAAGCTATTAGATGGATTTAATGACCCAAATCCTTGCTATCTAACTCTTTTCCTAACTTTCACTTTCTTTCTCAAACAAAGTAAGAGTACTTAGGCACAAATAATGTTTGCAACCATCAAGAGACATTAAAGCATGAAGAGTTGATAGAATGCATCTTTAAACATATAAATGAGGTATAAATATGAAACCCAATCACATAACTAACACATTTGGTCCCACAACCTTAGCTAATGGGATTAGCTACTCATTTTCATTAAGTAAAAGACAAAGGAAGATAAAGTAGTCATAATGCTTACAAAGTTTTATGTAAGATGACAACAAAAAGTGGAAGATTCCCCTTAAAAGCCTTTACCCACCAATATTCAATGTATTCAATGCTAAAAGACAAGAAAAGTAAAGTGTAGATCCCCTTTACAAAACCCTAAGAAATTATTTATACATCCCAAAAACGTGCACAGAAGATTGGACAAAAATGCCCTTGCGTGCCTCTTTTGGGAATCACGGGACGAGCCACAGGCGCAGCGCGCGAATCTCGCATTTGCACAAAGGTCTCGCGCGCTTCACATTTCCATAAGTTCCTCTTCAGTGATGGAAAGGCTTGGTGTAAGTCCGTGTCTCGCAGGTAAGGCGTGCGAGTCAATCGTGTGAATCACGGGCGACGCTTTTTTCTTTCACATTTCTACTCCATTCTCTGACACGTCGTGCGTCTCCTATGCGAGTCGCAGGATTGACCTGCGATTCACAGGCCTTTTGCCAACTTGTATCCTTGGCTCATCTTTGCTCTTTTTTGCTCATTCCTTATCTTCCAATGTCTAATCTTTACAAACACTCAAAATCGTAAGAAACAGCATAAAGCACACTTAAAGAGTTGCAAAAGTCCACAAAGATGGCATCAAATGTGCCGTAATTTCACGGTACATCACAACCTCATATACATCTGTATCCCATAGCAACCATACTCTACTATTGCTTGCATTCGTATAGTTTGTGTATAGTCCCCATCCTTGTGCAATGTTAGCACTTATTTTGTTTGCCTTTGGTGCTTTCACTCTAGTCTCAATTAAAACAGCTATGGAGATTTTATTGGTTTTCAGATACAGCTTCATCTCTTTCTGCTTACATCTCTTATTCAGCCCTCTCACATTCCAAATTAACCAAGTCATTGAGTGTTGGATCCACCCCCTTTAGCAGGAGGAATTGAATGACTCATAGCTTTACTCATCTCTTCTTGTTGTAACACCTCAAACCCATTCTTTAGGGTTGGCTGCTTGTTTCTCCCAAGCTGTGTCACCTCAAGTCTTCTTCTCAGGCTAGGGAATTCAGTTTCATTTAGAGCAAGGCTTTGATCGACCATCACCTCATGAGGTGTAGGATTGGTAGGCTGGTCATTTGGCTCTTGCACTTGTTGAGTGACTTGTGTTGGAATCTCAGCATTACCCTGAGGTGTAGCAATTTTTGCGGGAATATCAGTAGTATCTTGAGGTTCACCAGGAATTTTATTGACCCACTGTTGCACTATTCCTCTTGGTCTTCTTCTTCTTCTAGCTGGTATAGCTGGTTGTGGTTCAGGGGGGAAGCTGTGTCCTATAACTTGGCATTTTTGACAGAAAGCTGGTTTCCAATCAAATACCACATCCTGCTAAAATACCTTCCCTATTGGGTCCATGACATTCACTTCATCTGGAAGGGTTTGAGTAATGTCCACTTCCACCAGCATTCTTGAATAAGATACTTGTGTTTGCTTTACTGTGCACTCTTCATCATACATAGGAGTGCTAAGAACACTGGTGTTAGACCCCCAAGTTCAAACTTAGACGCATGCGCGCGAGGGCAGTGTCAAGGGCTTGTACATTGCCCTTTGACATGGGCTTATGTGGGTGTTGAAAGCAATGTGCGGGGTTGCATGCCTATGGCATGGTGTGAAGTTAAGTCAAGGTGTTTGGGTGTTGACAAAATAGCTTGACGAATGTCAGTGGCACGGATAGGCGCATGGCACCAGGCGGGCATGCGTGCAGGCAGTAGGTTGGCACAAGTAGACATGGGCATTGGCATGGGCTGGCTAGGGCCAAGGTAGATGGGAAAGGTAAAGTGTTGGCATGGTGTTGGCATAGCATTGACATGAAGATGGGCGAAAAATATTCTAAGTGTTGGGCGAAGCTATGAGGCAAAAATCAGGATAAGGCACGCGCGAGGCAGGTGCACGGCACATGAGCGAGGCATGCGCGCGGCACATGCAGAAGGGCCATGCGCGTGGCACATACGTCGGTTACACAGTGTGCGAGGCATGTGTGATGGTTAAGGCCGGTTTTTGAAGGCTTTGCCTAGATGGGTGAAATATTAGGCTTAGGATCTGTATGCCATTATCCCAATGTAACTGCTGGCACATGCCATGCACGCCCCTCCCCTTGCACGCATGGCACACGGCGGGTTTATAAAGTAGATAGAATTTGGCTAAGGCATTATTCAGTTTTATAAGCCTCTAAATTCATGAGTCCTTTTGTATATCTGAGAGATAATAAAAAGGTTGGGCATTGCCTGTAAACGTTGTGTGTTCCTTTCATTGTGTTTGACCCGAAATTAAATCTAAGTGTCAAAAGTGAGTGTATGTGCGAAGGTTGAAGTTGGTTGTGACGCTGACTGCCGAGCAATGGTGACGTTGAAAAAAATCACCCCTGTTTCAACTGGTATCAGAACGTGGTTACGTTCGTGGCACGATGGCTGGCGGAAGCGATACGTACGATGGCGGGGATAGAGTGGGCTTTTGCTTGGAGGCGGCGGTAGGAATGGTACGGCGATGATGTGGCGTCTATAATTAGTCGCATTCATGGCTTGAACACGGAACTCGCTTAGTTTCGTGAGATTATGACAATAAGAACAACGGGATATGATGAATTTCATGAAGGTGCCTTGGTTCAGATCGAGGATCTGAAAAAGTCAAACGAAACTTTGAACTTGGAAGTGGTAGTGCCGCGGAGGGCAATGGCTGGTTCTATCGCAGGCCATGAGGCAGAACATTCCAAGGTAAAAATCCCGGAGCGTAAAGCCTTTACTGGTTCAAGATCTGTAAAGGAATTGGAAAATTTTCTGCGGGATATGGAACAGTACTTCACAACTGCCCGTATTTCTTGTCACACCCTCAATCCGATAGGGTGTGATGGGCACCCGACCCTTACCTAGGGCCGAGCGAACCCGCTGACTCTTGTGACATTCATAATCATACTGGCCCTCCAATCATAACACATATGCTTAATGAAAGTTTTTCGGAAAATCAAACATGCTTTTCATCTTTTTCAAATCAAATAAAAGCTATAACATATAACACTTATAATACAACGCGTAATAATACATCGGCTTACATAGCCGCTTACATAGCTCGACATCTTATACCCACGACACGTACGCAAAGTCTCTAATACGAACATGATACCATAACATAATACTCGACTCGGCGGCCTCCGGAGAAAATGGAGCTCGTCAATCCCGGCTGGAACATCTTACGCTAATATCTTGGCTACTTTGGGTGTACCTTAGCCGCTTCCTAAGCTAATCCGAATTTGCGTCTCAACTTCTCACGATCTTTTTCCATTCAACCTCTTCATTCGGCTAGGCTTGTATATGGCAAGAACGAACGATTTTCTTATTCCAACAACTACTTCACGTTGACGAGGGCCTTCCAATTAGTAGAGAGACAAGGAGAAAGGAATTTTTCTTGACCAATCCCCAAGGACCAATTCGGCCAGCCCCCATGGCCGTTTTCTCCTTCTTCATTTTTTTTTCAAGTTTCTTGAAATTTCTAAAATGTGGAAAAGATGAATTTGGTCTTGCTTGGTTATAACTTATACATATATATATAAATATACATGCACATGGCCGGTCATGTGCCATATTTTTCCTTTTTTTTTTTTTTTTCCTTTTCCTCCAATTTTCTCCAATTTTCTAGAATTTTCTTCAAGCCATAAAGATGAATTGTTTCCTTACTTAGTCATCTTTGTCTATAGATATATTTACCCTTACAAATATAAGATGGACACATACACCCCTTCCATGGCTTGAAACAATTGGCCATCCATGGGTGGGTCCCACAGCCACTTGACTTTTCCAAGAAGTCATGCATAATGAAAATTTTCAAATTCCGAGCTTGCCCTTAATATTCCATGCCAATAATACTTATGTACGACTTGTCCCAAAATTATCCCAACGTACAAATTACGGGATATAACATTTCTGAGAACGACAAGTTAAGTATCACCACTAGTACTTGACTGGTGATGCGAAATTGTGGTGGAGGACCAGGGATGCAGACGATATGAGTCTTTGGCAGGCCAAGGATCGATACTTGGGCCAAATTGAAGAAGCAAATGCGTGACCAGTTCCTTCCTAACAATGCATCTTGGATTGCTAGGGATCGCTTGAAAAGATTGAGGCAAACAGGTTCTGTTAGTGACTATATCAAGGAATTTACTTCTTTGATGTTGGACATCCAAAATATGTCGGATGACGATAAGTTGCACAACTTCATTTTACGGGATGCAAGCATGGGGCCAAAACGAACTGAGGAGACAGAACGTGAAAGATCTCCCAAGTGCAATTGCAGCGGCAGATTCGTTGGTAGATTTTCGCTCAACACGTGTTCCATCTGAAATTCCCACTTCTTCTAAGTCCAAGAAAAAAACAGAAAAGAAGGGGGAGTGGAAGAAGGAAGGGCGGAAAAAAGGTGCTGACAAAGGAAAGGCTATTGCGGGACTTGGAAATTCAAAGAACAAGAAAAATTCAGCGAGTGACAAAGGTTGCTGGACTTGTGGAGGGTCTCACTTGGCCAAGAATTGTCCAAATCGTGAAAGGGTGAATGCTATGCTTGCAGGGAATGTAAATGCAAACGAGGAAGGTGTTGTAGTTGCTGTTTTGGCAAACCCACTTGGTTTACTCTTGAACAATCAAATTTCATTAGTGAACACGGTGGGGGAGTCATCTACAAATCCTCATTCTTCGTTGTTGCACATTGAGATGAAGGTTAACGATAAAGTGTTAGTGGCGATGGTGGATACTGGAGCTACTCACACTTTTATTGATGTCAAACTTGCTGCAAAATTCGGACTCAAATTGACAAAGAGCCCGAATTATATGAAAACTGTGAACCAGGTGGCCCAATTGATTGAATGTATGGCGTATGATGTGAGGGTACTTGTTGGACCTTGGGCTGGAAAACACAGTTTGATGGTGATTCCGTTAGGAGATTACGATATGATACTTGGAATCGATTTCTTGAGGAAGAACTGCTTAATTCCAATGCCCCATTTAGACGGAGTTATGGCGATGCAAGAAAAGATGGTGGGGTTTATAAAGGCTGTTCATCCATATGGCGAGGCAGAAAAATTGAGTAAGTATAAGAGCCCCATTATTTCTGCTATTTCGGTTGAGAAAGGCTTAAAGAAAGGTGAAGAAACTTTCCTTCTTTGCTTTGGTTGAGATAAAACCTGATGTAAAGGTAGAGGTGCCTGATTGTGTGGCATAGGTTTTGGGGGAATTTAAAGATGTTATGCCACCTGAACTCCCTAAAACGTTGCTGTTGACACCCAATTTTGGCCCTCTGTATTTAAAAATTAACTTCTTTAGGCTTCCTAGTCATTAAATAGCACAAAATCTTTGTTTTTATACATTTTTTAACTTTAATATAATTTATTGATGATTGTCCTTATTTTTAAATAATAGGAATTTTTATCAATTTATTTTCATATTAAATAATTATTTTGTTATAGTCGTTTGTATACAAACAACATGCTATCTGATTTTACTTCAATTAATTAGCGAGGTCTCCTTAATTCAAATCACATTTTTTACTTTATTCATGAAATTACCTTAAATATATTTTTCTACTTTATTATTTTAGTTACAGTCTATTATTACATGGAAGTCGGAGGAACTAATTTTAAACACAGATAAGATTTAGCACATGGTTTTAAGAAGCCATAGTTTTGTGAAGCCCATGGTTTTGTGAAGCCCATAGTTTTGGCACATGGGTTTGGATAAAAAGTGATTTACCTTTACCTATATAAAAGAGGATTTCCCCTCTCATGTTTCTCACCACTTCACACTACCTCACATATATTTTTCTTCTCTCTACACTCTCCATATTTTCTTTTCATAAGAAGACTAGCAAGACTAGCATCTTCCTCCTCTTTTTTATTTTATTTTATTTTTTTCTCATCTTTTTTCATACATTGTCTTTACGCTTTTATATACCTTGTCTTTACATTCATTACATGCATAGCCTTTATATTTTTATATACATCACATACATTGTCTTTATATTTATTCATGCATTGTTTTTATATTTATTCATGCATTTGTCTTTATATTTGTTCATGCATTTTGTTTATATTCATTCATACATTGTCTCTACATTTTCTTCATACATTTTCTCTACTTTTTCTTTATATTTGCATACATTTTTTTACTCCTATAAATATTTTTCATACACTTGCAAGCATTTTCTTTTACCTTTTTGTTAATATCATCACATTACATGCTCATTTTTCTTTTATTATTTTTTACACATTTTGTTCTTTATATTTTCTCTACATTGTCTATACATTATTTTTACATTTACATATATTTTTATTTTTTTATTCTTATATTTTTTACCTATATCATATACATATACATTCTTACACCGTGTATACTACACCAATTATAGGGTCAAAACAAGTTTTATCTCCCTTTTGTCAAGTTTAATAAACTTTATGTCAAATCGCTTTTTAAAGTTTTTTTTTATGTCAAATCACTTTTCAAAGACTTTATGTCATATGGCTTTTCAAAGGCTTTATGGCCAATCACCTTTTAAAAGTTTTATGTCACATCCCTTATTTTTTGACTTTTTCAAACTTCTTTAACTAACATATTTTTCTTTCATTTTACAATTTATTACAAATATTACACTCTTGGCCGATGAAGAAATTTTCATCGATTTCCAAGGCCTCCCATGTACAAAAGACGGATTTTTTTATTTTAAGTTTATTCATTATTTCTTTAATTCATTCGATAGTTATTATTCTCTTACTAACACTTTCACTAAGTGTTTATACGGATTACCGGAGATACGTCCGAAGACGACACTCGGAAGGAATCCGAAGATTTCATCGAATCTTGTTTGTATTTACTTTTCGCATTTTTTTTATATAAGCGTACAAAACATAAACTCATAGTATAGTGGAAACTTTATTTTTGGAATGACGGGTTGATACATTTATTTACTCATCGTCTTGTTTGTTAAACTTAAAATCGTCATTCGCTTTAGGCAAGACTTAGGCCGTCAATACTTTCATAACTAGATTAAATTGATTTGGTATAAGTACTTTTTTAAATAAATTCACACTTTTGACGTACTCTTAACCACCGAACACCACACATATTTTAATTAAGCTTATCTACTATCATTCATACTATATGCTCATAATCATGTATTAAAGCGGAATCTTTACGAAATACATTAGCTTTTATAAACATAAGCCCTTCGGCTATCCAAAATAATATATACATGCATATACATAAAAGCCATGGGACCGGACTACCCACACTTCGTATCTACGAGCCTCTCTACTAGAATACTAGACATACGGACGGGACGGGACCCCGTCGTGCCCAAAAATAGGAATGTACAAATATATACCAAAAAAGAATAGTACGTGGCACTTCCGAAAAATGGAGTGCTCTCAAATCAGCTGCTAGCTCCTATGAGTCTGGGTCGCCTCCCTGTCTACCTGTGGGCATGAACACAGCGTCCGAAGAAAGGACGTCAGTACGAATATTGTACTGAGCATGTGAAGCATAAACAATAATGAAACATCAATAAACTGAGGAGGCATAAAACAAGGAGCAATCTGTATTGACTGAATCATAAGGATGATCATGCATGCTGACTTACTTTCGTGCTCATCATCATATCTCATATACACATAACTGTAATAACTGCCCGACCATATAGGTGCGGTGGAATAATCAATAGTGTTAGCCCGCGTCCAGGCCTCCTGCGTCCAGGAGATTATCTCATGCTGTCCACTAGTGGCGCTGCCCATGCCGTTTGGTCATGGTGTATAACTGCCCGCTTTGGCGGTGGCTGCCCGGCCATATAGGCGCGGTGTGATATCATTATACATTCATTACATCATGCTTATCATAACATGCCCATCAAAATTATGCTTTTCATAACATACTTATCATAATATGTCTTTCATAATATGCGTATCATAACTCATCATAGTATGCTTATCATCATATACTTATTATATTACATGCATAGAGACTCTTAGCTATTCATACTTGATCGGGGTGACGTAAGGTCGTGGACCCCCGATGTCATTAGGAGCTTTCTTACGTATTCTGCCTCACCTTGAAGGAACAAGCATAAGGTGAGTGTGCACAATGATCAATACCATTAAATTACATATATTACATCATTAGCTTCTTAGGAGCATCATGTCAAAGGCTATAGTATTTCTAGACTTTAGCTTAATATCATAGTCATCGTATGCCTTATCTCGTATGGCTATTCATGAATGAGGATCTTTACTTTCTTAGAGATAGGAACATTCATAGTAAAGGAGGAAATTCATGTCATATGACTCATGCCTTGGAAAGAAAGGACTAGCCTCACATACCTTTGCCGCTTTACTATTCTATTGCTCGCTTGCTCCTTAAATGCACTCGTATACCTTCAATGGAATTCGTATCGACATTAGCTATATAATCGGGAAAACATGTTCTCTAAGCTATAGAAATTTGGGCAGCATCTCCTTTGTTTATACTACTTTCCGCCATATTTCATATCAACTCCCAACATTCATAATAATCATCACAATATCGCTAACAACAATCGTCATTCATTCATATGATTCGCATTTCATAATTCACCTCAATTTCCCATAATTATGACTAAAAATCCATCGTCGTATTCTTTCGTATCCAATACTTATTTCATGTTCTATAAGTCATTTATAACGTATTTATATCATCAACAACCAACATTCATGATTCAATTCCAACTATGTCTCAAAACGTCACTATTCATCATTCATAACCCATTTTGCTATTCTCTTTTAATGACCAAGTATTTCAACTCCCAAATACCTTAAACAACATATAAATATCATAAATCTTACCTTAGATGTTTTAGGAATAAGCCTTGGTTGCTAATACTCCTCTTTGAGCAAAACCCTAGTTCTTCCTTCTTGAGATTTCTTGACCTTGATAGCTTTAATGGAGTTCCTTAGGCTTGATTCTCCTCAAATCTTGTTATCAATCCTTGATCTCCTTAGTTTTCTTGTGGATGAAATGTTTGGAAGGTTCTAGAGGTGTGGAGGGGTTGAAGACGTGAATGGAAATGAAATAAATGAAGTGGGATCACATTTAAAGACTTGGAACATCTTCAGTCGTCGGGACTTCCACGGACGTTCTTCACGGTCCGTGGAACCCTTTGTTGGCCGTGGAACTGGTCGTGGTTCACGACCAGCCAGCCATCCTTTCGCTGGCAGTTCCACGAACCATTCCACGGTCGTGGAACATTGTATGTCCGTGGAAGTGGTCGTGGAAATCACGGTTCCACCAAAGTTGTTCTCGTCGTTTCGTTTGATCTCCAATCCTTATGGAACCTTCTTAGCACTTGTTTACCACTTCATTATAAATCTAGGGGATGTTATAAACTCTTCTCCATAATAACCTTGAGGCATCAATAACTCAATACTCCTAGTTTGCATCCAACATACTAACTTATAACTCGATTCCCTTAACAATATTCTCTCTTCAAGTCTAATATCTTTGAAGTTCTTAATTAGAATCATCACATACTAGTTCGTACTTGTCCAAACCTCATATACATCGTACCCCTCATTAGTCTATCCTTTGTACGCTTAAGGGGAAATTTTCAAGGTGTAACATTCTTCCCCCTTTTGGAACATTCGTCCCCGAATGTTAAATCATCGGGAATTCTAGAAAAATTTCGCCGAGTTTCCCCATAATATGGCGATACCATCCTGTCACAACAACCCATAATATCATTGCCTCACAGGGCTACAACACAATAGCAATATAGATTGGCCACACACGACCCATATACATAAAAAGTAAAGCGTACATACCTTATCATCTCGTCGTCTCATCATAATCTCTTCGGGGGTTGAAATAAGTGCGGATATGTAGATTTCATTCTCTCTTACGCTTCCCACGTCATCTCTTCTCGATTGTTATTTCGCCATAAGACTTTGACTGAAGCTATTTTCTTATTTCGAAGTCTTCGTACTTGCCTGTCTAATATGGCAATAGGCACTTCGTCATAGGCTAGCTTTTCTGTAATCTGAACATCATCAGCGGGTACAATCTTTGTGGGATCTCCCACACATTTGCGGAGCATAGAGACATGAAATGCGGGTGAACTAATTCAAGCTCGGAAGGCAACTCTAATTCATAGGCTACTTGACCCACTTTGCGGATAATTTTGTAGGGTCCAATGTATCGAGGACTCAACTTCCCTTTCTTACCAAATCTCATCACCCCTTTCATCGGTGATACTTTCAAGAACACCCAATCATTGACTTGAAATTCTAAATCTCGCCGGCGATTATCCGCATAAGATTTTTGGCGACTTTGGGCTGTCAATAATCGATCTCGGATCACCTTGACTTTTTCCACTGCTTGTTGAATCAATTCGGGGCCTATTAATTGTACTTCTCCGACATCAAACCATCCAATCGGGGATCTACATTTCCTTCCATATAACGCTTCATACGGAGCCATTTGAATACTGGAATGATAACTATTATTGTAGGCAAATTCGATTAGGGGTAAGTGGTCATCCCAACTACCACCAAAATCTAAAACACATGCCCTTAGCATATCTTCCAAGGTCTGAATAGTACGCTCGGCCTGTCCGTCAGTCTCCGTGGATGGAATCTTTGTCTTGAACTTCACTTGAGTACCTAGACCTTCTTGGAAGGATTTCCGAACTTAGCTGTAAATTGTGCTCCTCTGTCTGTGATGATAGATATTGGAATACCATGAAGCCTTACAATCTCCTTGAGGTATAACCTGGCATAATCTTCAGCTGTGTATGTAGTCCTGACTGGGAGAAAATGAGCTGCTTTTGTGAGTCTGTCTACGATCACCCATATAGAATCATACTTGCCTCGGGAGCGGGGCAATCCTACAATAAAATCCATATTGATTACTTCCCATTTCCATGTAGGAATTTCCATTGCTTGTAATAACCCTCACGGCTTCGATGTTCTATTTTCACTTGTTGACAATTTGGACCTTTGGGCCACAAATTCTGCTATGTCTCTTTTCATGCCATCCCACCAATACATCAATTTAAGATCATGATACATCTTTGTCGTTCCTGGATGAATAGAATACCGGGAGTAGTGAGCTTCCTCTAGAATTCGGCGGCGTAGTTCCGCCACATCCGGAACACATAATCTATTCTGGTACCTGAGAACCCCATCTGTCGAGACTTCAAATGGTGACCTTTCTTTTGGAAATTTCACACCTTTATAATACTCTAATTTGGGATCCTCGTATTGTCGCTCTTTTATTTCTGAATCCAAGGACGAAACTGTGGGATTATTGATTCTAACTCCTGCATCGCCTGAATCACTTATTCGTATTCCAAGGTTAGCTAGCTGATGGAGCTCATGAACCATTTCTTTCTTTTCTGGAGGAACTTCACATAAGCTACTCATTGATCGACGGCTAAGCGCATCCGCTACTACATTTGCCTTTCCTGGGTGGTATAAGATATCAACATCGTAGTCCTTCAGTAATTCTAACCACCGCCTCTGTCGCAGATTCAACTCCTTTTGTTTGAGAATATATTGGAGGCTCTTATGATCTGTATAGATATCAACATGTACGCCATACAAATAATGTCTCCACATTTTCAATGCGTGAATAACTGCGGCCAATTCAAGATCGTGAGTTGGGTAATTCTTTTCATGTTTTCGCAACTGCCTCGAAGCATATGCAATGACTTTTCCATGCTGCATTAATACACATCCTAACCCAACACCGGAAGCATCACAATACACAACATAGCCATCCGGCCCTTCGGGAGTGTTAAGGCGGAGCCGAGGTTAACTTTGTCCTTCAACTCTTGGAAGCTACGCTCACAAGCGTCATTCCACCGAAACTTTGCCGACTTCGGGTTAGCTTCGTCAATGGGGCCGAGATGGATGAAAAGCCCTCTACAAATCTTCTATAATAACACCGCCAATCCCGAAAGCTACGAACTTCCGTAGGCGTCGTAGGCCTTGGCCAAGTCTTAACGAGCCTCTATTTTTCGAGTATCAACTCTAATGCCATCGTCCGAAATCACATGGCCCAAGAATGTCACGAATTTAGCCAAAACTCGCACTTTGAAAATTTAGCATACAACTCCCGGTTCGGAGAATTCCAAGAACAATTCGCAAGTGATGCGTGTTCGATTACGTGCGAGAATACACCAAAATATCATCAATGAAGACTATCACAAATAGATCCAAGAGAGGCACCGAATACATTATTCATTAAGTTCATAAACACTGCCGGTGCATTAGTTAGCCCAAATGACATTACTCGGAATTCATAATGGCCATATCTTGTTCTAAAAGCTGTCTTGGGAATATCTTCTTCTTTCACTCTTACTTGATGATAACCTGACCTCAAATCTATCTTTGAAAACCACTTGGCACCCTGAAGCTGATCAAATAAATCATCGATTCTTGGGAGAGGATACCTGTTCTTTATCGTCACTTTATTCGGTACATGTCTATAATCAATACACATTCGTAGGGAGCCATCTTTCTTTCTCACAAATAAAACTGGCGCTCCCCACGGAGATGAACTGGGTCGAATAAACCCCTTGTCAAGCAAATCTTTCAGCTGGGCCTTTAACTCCTTTAATTCTGCCGGAGCCATCCGATAAGGAGGAATAGAAATGGGTTTAGTATCCGGCAACACATCAATGGCGAAGTCAATTTCTCTCTTTCTGGAGGAAGGCCTGGGAGTTCATCTGGAAATACATCCGGGAACTCATTCACTACCGGAGACGGAAGGTAGGAGACTTTGCTTCCGTATCGTGAACTCGAACTAAATGATAAATATAGCCTTTAGCTATCATCTTTCTTGCCTTGAGATAGGAAATAAACCTACCCTTTGGAGTCGCTGTATTACCCTTCCATTCAAGCACGGGCTCTCCTAAAATTGGAACCGAACTAATTTCATGCGACAATCAACATTGGCATAGCAGGAGGCCAACCAATCCATACCCATTATAACATCGAAATCTAACATTTCAAGCTCAACTAGATCGACCTTGGTCTGACGACCACGTATCACAATTATACAATCTTTATATACTTGCTTAGCTATTACGGGATCACCAACCGGAGTGGATACCTCAAAAGGTTTGATCGGCTCGGGTTTCACCCCAATGCGGCTTGCAACATATGGAGTAATATATGATAACGTAGACCCCGGATCTATCAATGCATACACATCATAAGAGAGCACAGTCAATATACCTGTAACCACATCTGGGGAGGACTCAAGATCTTGCCGTCCGGCTAATGCATATAAGCGGTGTTGTGTGGCACCTGAAGTAGATACTCCCCCTCGGCCTCTACCTCGGCTTTCCGGGAGTCCGAGAAGTACGCCCGTAGGACGTCGAAGAAGATCCGCTGCGATCCTCGGGGCCGGGTCCTAGCTCTGCCACTCATCGACGGGCAATCTCTCATCATGTGCCCTACCCGGCCGCAAGCATAACAAGCGTCGAACCACAGCGGCGGCTTTGTCCGAGAATGTAATCTACCGCACCGGCGCATCGCGGTGCGGAGGTCTCCTCGACTATAATCACCCCCAAACCGTGAACACCGGGGCCCTCGAACTTTGGCCCTGTCCTGATCGGAAGGAGCGATCAAATCTCCTATCTGAGAATTGGGGAGGTGCACTCGTCGCTGACTGACCTGAGTGCCCAGAAAATGTCTGCCTCGGTCCCCCTCTATAATCACGGCCTGTGCCCGAAGATCTAGCTCTTTTGTTTGGCCCTCTATCAACATCACGTTCACCCCTTTGTGGAGGTTGTTGCCCTTCAAGATTTTGGGCATGGGCTTGAATTCGGGAAATATCCATCCCGCCTTGTAATGAGGCCGTTAAGCAATCTTTGAATAAATGTGGCCCTAAGCCACTCACATATCTATGCACTCTGTCACCCATGTCGGCTACCATCGTAGGAGCATACCTAGCCAAAGAATTAAATTGAAGGCTATACTCCCGGGCGCTCATATTTCTTTGCTTCAAATTCAAGAATCTATCCGCTCTAGCTCGGCGGACCTCGGGTGGCAAATAGTGACGAATGAAGGCATCAACAAACTCTTGCCACACGGGAGGAGGCGCATTTTCTTGCCTCGACGCTCTCCAATTGTTGTACCATAAAACTGCCACATCTCGGAGTCTATATGAAGCTAGCTCCACCGACTCGGTCTCGGAGGCATGAATAATCCGCAACGTTCTTAGCATCTCATCAATGAAACCTTGTGGATCTTCATCGGTTTTGACCCAAAGAATTCGGAGGATTTAGGCTTATGAAATCACGGGCTCTCGTACTAGCCGAACGATCACTCGGCCCCACATTTTGTCGTTGTGCACGAGCGGCAACCAACCGAGTCAATAAATTAATAGCTTCGGTCACTTGTTGACCGAAGTAGCCGGTGGAGGAACCGGGATAGAAGTCCCTTCGTAATAGGAGGAGTAGTGGAGGCACTAGGTGAAGCCTCGTGATGTGACTCTCCGTCCTCAACATTCATAGGCGGCTCTCTATTTGCCCGCCTTTTTGTCGTTGTCTTGCCCTTCTGGGCGGCTTTAGCTTTTGGCGGCATTTCTGAAATCACAACATATTCATTAGGGAGGAATTTCATCTTATACTTGGCTCTATCGCACGATCTCATACGAAGAAAGATGGTCATTTTTCCTAAATGCCCCGTAGCCTCTTGTTTATTAGCGTGGCGCGCAACACACCATAAACAAGACTCTACTAGACACGGCTCGTAGACACTTCCTAGGACTGAACTGCTTTGATACCACTTTTGTCACGACCCGAGCTACGGGCCGCGACGGGTATACGGGGCTAACCACCGAACACCACACACTTTTCTGCTTATCTACTATCATTCATACTATATGCTCATAATTATGTAAAACTGGAATCTTTCTGAAATACATTAGCTTTTTATAAACATAAGCCCTTCGGCTATCCAAAATAATATATACATGCATATACATAAAAGCCATGGGACCAGACTACCCACACTTCGTATCTACGAGCCTCTACTAGAATACTAGACATCTGGACGGGACAGGACCCCGTCGTGCCCAAAATAGGAATATACAAATATATATACCAAAAGAAAGTACGTGGCACCTCCGAAAAATGGAGTGCTCTCAAATCACCGCTAGCTCCTATGGATCCGGATCACCTCCCCGTCTACTGTGGGCATGAACACGGCGTCCGAAGAAAGGACGTCGGTACGAATATTGTGCGAGTATGTGAAGCATAAACAATAATGAAACATTAGTAAGCGAGGAGGCATAAAACAAGGAGCAATCAGAATCGATCGAATCATAAGGATGATCATGCATGCTGACTTACTTTCGTGCTCATCATCATATCTCATATACACATAACTGTAATAACTGCCCGACCATATAGGTGCGGTGGAATAATCAATAGTGTTAGCCCGCGTCCAGGAGATGATCTCATGCTGTCCACTAGTGGCGCTGCCCATGCCGTTTGGTCATGGTGTATAACTGCCCGCTTTGGCGGTGGCTGCCCGGCCATATAGGCGCGGTGTGATATCATTATACATTCATTACATCATGCTTATCATAACATGCCCATCAAAATTATGCTTTTCATAACATACTTATCAATATATGTCTTTCATAATATGCGTATCATAACTCATCATAGTATGCTTATCATCATATACTTATTATATTACATGCATAGAGACTCTTAGCTATTCATACTTGATCGGGGTGACGTAAGGTCGTGGACCCCCGATGTCATTAGGAGCTTTCTTACGTATTCTGCCTCACCTTGAAGGAACAAGCGTAAGGTGAGTGTACACAATGATCAATATCATTAAATTGCATATATTACATCATTAGCTCCTTAGGAGCATCATGTCAAAGGCCATAATATTTCTAGACTTTAGCTTACTATCATAGTCATCGTATGCCTTATCTCGTATGGCTATTCATGAATGAGGATCTTTACCTTCTTAGAGATAGGAACATTCATAGTAAAGGAGGAAATTCATGTCATATGACTCATGCCTTGGAAAGAAAGGACTAGCCTCACATACCTTTGCCGCTTTACTATTCTATTGCTCGCTTGTGCTCCTTAAATGCACTCGTATACCTTCAATGGAATTCGTATCATCATTAGTTATATAATCGGGAAAACATGTTCTCTAAGCTATAGAAATTTGGGCAGCATCTCCTTTGTTTATACTACTTTCCGCCATATTTCATATCAACTCCCAACATTCATAATAATCATCACAATATCGCTAACAACAATCGTCATTCATTCGTATGATTCGCATTTCATAATTCACCTCAATTTCCCATAATTATGACTAAAAATCCATCGTCGTATTCTTTCGTATCCAATACTTATTTCATGTTCTATAAGTCATTTATAACGTATTTATATCATCAACAACCAACATTTCATGATTCAATTCAACTATGTCTCAAAACGTCACTATTCATCATTCATAACCCATTTTGCTATTCTCTTTTAATGACCAAGTATTTCAACTCCCAAATACCTTAATCAACATATAAATATCATAAATCTTACCTTAGATGTTTTAGGAATAAGCCTTGGTTGCTAATACTCTCTTTGAGCAAAACCCTAGTTCTTCCTTCTTGAGATTTCTTGACCTTGATAGCTTTAATGGAGTTCCTTAGGCTTGATTCTCCTCAAATCTTGTTATCAATCCTTGATCTCCTTAGTTTTCTTGTGGATGAAATGTTTGGAAGGTTCTAGAGGTGTGGAGGGGTTGAAGACGTGAATGGAAATGAAATAAATGAAGTGGGATCACATTTAAAGACTTGGAACATCTTCAGTCGTCGGGACTTCCACGGACAGCTTCACGGTCCGTGGAACCCTTTGTTGGCCGTGGTTCACGACCAGCCAGCCACACTTCTGCTGGCTGTTCCACGGACACAGCCACGGGTCGTGGAACATTGTGCTGTCCGTGGAACACGGTCGTGGAACTCACAGTTCCACCGGAATGGTTCCCGTCGTTTCGTTTGATCTCTAATCCTTATGGGACCTTCTTAGCACTTGTTCATCACTTCATTATAGATCTAGGGGATGTTATAAACTCTTCCCCATAACAACCTTGAGGCATCAATAACTCAATACTCCTAGTTTGTATCCAACATACTAACTTATAACTCGATTCCCTTAACAACGTTCTCTCTTCAAGTCTAATATCTTTGAAGTTCTTAATTAGAATCATCACATACTAGTTCTTACTTGTCCAAACCTCATATACATCGTACCCCTCATTAGTCTATCCACTGTACGCTTAAGGGGAAATTTTCAAGGTGTAACAGCAAATATTAAGTCGTCCATTTACAAATCTTTTATTCTTTAGAGGCATTACACATTTTCACTCATTTTTTATCCACAATTCCTTATACTTATTTTTACCAATACTTTTTACAATTATTTTGTTCCTTATTCTTTTGATAGGATATTCATTAAACAAGCACTCTTTTTAACTAAACGGTAGAAACAAGTCAAATAAACTTCACTTTTCTGAATAATTTCGTTATATAAAATCTTTACACCAATAAATATATTCGTAAATTATTTTTACATTCTTTATGCATTAATATACCTAGTTATACAATTCTTTATACATTTTAGGTTTGACGTACACTCTTTTACACTTGAAATATGTTCTTTATATGTTTAACATACATACATTCTTTTAATATACATAGACGCACATTCTTTATATCCTTGATATATTTATTTTACATAGTCTCACATTTTTTTTTATATTCTTAATATAATTACACATTCTTTACACTAACATATATATACACTCTTTGTACTAACAGATATACTTTTATACTTACGAGAAACATTCTCTTTATACTCTTTTATATATTCTTTTTTACTATACATTCCTTATGAATATTTGATACTTGATATAAATACATGTTTATACACTGTGTATACTTAGTATATTATCACCTAGTGTAGCTTTTCATGAAGTCATAACATTTTGAAAACGGGAAATAATAATGATAAACGAGATAGATAATCCCCCTCTAGTGTTCGATTAAACTAAGTCTAAGGGCTTCGGACGAGGCTACGGGGGATGCTTAATACCTTCCTCGGGGTAAATAAAACCCTTATCTAGAATCTCATAGGTTTCGTGAACTAAAAATGGAGTAGACACACAAATACATATAGGTTTCCTATTCTTCCTTAAAAATTAGGTGGCGAATCTAACCCTTTTAAAACTAGTTAGAAGAACCGTGAAGTTGCAAACTATATTGGACCCGTTCAAAATAGGGCGTAACAGAATGGCGACTCCAGTGGGAATTATACCTAGGTTTTGACCTTAACAGACATAGTTTAAGTGAGCACTTGAGGGATATGTGATTATTTATCTGTTTTTATTATTATTGCTTGCTGTATATATCGTGAACTGCTACAATATTATCTTTGAAAGGACACGAGCCAAAGCTAAACTTGTGTTCCTTATTTGATTGAAGACACTACATGTTACTGTTTTCTTTATACTGTCATCGCACTTTCAATTGAGTCTTTGGCCGTACACATACACACATTGTGCACGCGAGTTGTGCTTTTTGCGCTTCTACGAACCTTCTTCAAACTCCTTAGTTTCAGAGATTGGTGGGCTAGTCTTACTACTTGCCATCTCACAGTTTTCCGAATATTCTTTATCAGCTTAGGTAAATCTACTCTTAGAATTCTTAGGCCGTTGTATGTATAATTTTGATCACTGCTCTAGCCAGATTAATTTCATTCTTTATTTGCTACATGCTTTTTACATATTACATATTCTTTATTTTTTTTTACACATACTGTTTATTTATTAGACATTCTTTAGTTGTACGTATTTATTAGACATACCTTCTTCCGCCTCTTCTGCTTTGTCGGATAATTTTTGTTGACTTGTGTTGAGCTTGGAGCCTTTTCAAACTCTCACACCCATTTTTTGGTCTTTACGACCACCCTCACAGCCACATTATTTTTCATTCCGATCTTCGCTACCATCGTTTGGACTGTACCATCTTTTTCAAGAAATGTCGATGTGACCTTGTACATTCTTCCCATCTGCGGAACACACTTTTTCCATATGAAAAGTCTTGTACATAGCCTCGTTCTTTTCAATACAACCACCAATTCATAGAAATCATACAAATCACATACAACACCGTATCTGCCTGAACTACGTCTCACCTGATACTTGTCCTGACAAGATACGTAGGCAACCCTCAATAAGGTTTGGGCTCCCCACTATTTCCAAATAATTCACTGGAATAAAAAACTGGGACAATTATTTTGGAGCAATTCAAAGACGCTCTCCAGAAAGACTTCTAAGAGCGTCAATCAACCCCTTGAAATCCAAAACCCAACAGCGGCAATACCGGCAAATTTTTTGCCCCAACCATCACCTAGTTTTGGTCCCAAATGGGATATAAGCTTTTCTTCTTCCAAGCATCGCAAGCCATGGAACTTTGGCGTGTCGGCCTTTATTTTTCAACCCCAAAGGTCCAACACAAGTAAATCCTTCCCCCCTCAATTATACAATAATCGTGCCGACTGACAAGGAGTAATGTTAAAGCTCCGCAAACAGTTTGGTACCCAATCATTGCAATCTTATCGATGAGCGCAGAGTATTTTTAGAAACTCTGTAAAGGTCAGAATCCCCTCTTATCACCTTGCCAGCATACGTGGATTGTTTTTAAAGCTTCGCCGACATTGACATTCCCTCATAGCCAATCATGCCAATAAATACAGAGTAGTATCAAAAGCTCTGCCAACGTCCAACCTTTTCCTCCATCACAATCTTGTCAACGTACTGGAGTAATGTCAAGGCTCCATCTACAGTTGACCTCCTTCTTCTCGGCTGCCTGTTAGAGTATTTTCAATGCTCTGGCTGCGATCGGCTCATTTTTTCTGACCGCCTACCATAGTACTGTCCAAGCTCTGAGCCTATGATTGGTCCCTTCCTGGATAATTTTCAAAGGCCGTGCCTACGATGGACACACCCTTTCTCGCCATCTGTCGGAGTACTTGCAAAACTCCGCTAATCGACACCTCTTCTTATATCTTATCTGCAAGAACCACGCACACCTGATTCTCTTCTTTGATGAGATACGTAGGCAGCCCTTTTGGGTTCGGTATTCATTATTCAAATAAAATAAAAAAAGAAAAAAAAAAGTCCAAAAATTATTTGAAAATCAAAAAAAAAAAAAATTGTTCTTACCTCCCTGAACGAACTACGCGCACCTGATTCTCATCAAAGATGAGATACGTAGGCAACCCTTCTTGGGTTCGGTCCCCTTATTCAAAAAATACAAAAAAAAAAAAAAAAAAAATTAGATTCATATCTTTGACTTGGTTGGTACCAACACAGTTAGGAATGTGCATAGGAAAGAAACAAGTAACAATCAATATGATGGAGAGGACTGACTTCGTGGTAAACCATAGATTCTTTTGGTACCTCTCATTCACACTTTAAGTGACACTTGAAAAATTCTCTTGCATGCTTGTAAGACAAGAACAAAACCAACCTCATTGTTTCATGTGCATTGTGTGGTGAGCTTTAGATAGCGTTCAATTGCATTGCATTGTGATCTAGAACTTGGCCTGAATGTCTGTTGAGGCGAAATTATGAGTAACACTCGGTATAGGAAAGGATCGTAGGCCTTCTTTGACCCGTTTGTGCCTTTCTAGCCTACCAAATGACATTATCCCTAGCATTCCCCCTTTGAGCCTAAAGCCTTTTCTTTGACAACCACATCATAAGCCTATACCATTTCTGAGTGCTTACATGCACTATCCCTCTCTTGGCCCAACCTCCCTGAGCTAGCGTACTAGAAATGTGCAATCGCGGATAAAGATCCAAGATAAAGTTTCCAATGACAAAAAGATACAAAAGTCCCATAAAAATAAAGACGAACAACGACCTCCAAAGCAAGAAGGAGCCAAAAAAAAAATCATCAGTCATCATTCAGGATCTCGGGTATACAACCTGTTATTCCTCTTTATTTTTCACACTCCGGCATACAACCCGGAATTAACATCAGGACTTTGGGCATACAACCCAGGTTCATTCTCTTAATCCCCAAAGAGTCTCGGCATACAAACCGAACTCCAAAAAAAAAAGGCTCCAACTTACAAAAGAAGTCGCACAAGTACAAAAGAAAGGGACAACAAAACGAAGCAGATCAGCATTAGAGCACACAAATACCAAGCACAAACTAGTGCAATGCTCAGGGAAGGATTAGTCACTCCTTACCCAAATGATATCCTACCCTTTTCCCAAGCCTACATTACAACCCGATAACAAGCCCTACATGATCCTATGCCAAGGGTTCTCACATTAGTGGATACTTACATGACGGCCAAGCTTATGGTATCACAATTGCATGCATTGAACATCTTTCTGAGTATGAGTGTATTTCTCTAGACGTCCCAAAGTTCAAAAATACTGAATATGAAAAGAGACTTTCTTTCTAGTGAGGGCACTTGAAACATGAGTATAGGTATAGTTCAAAACCTTTACTTGAAACACGACAAACAAATCTTGTCGATACTTAGGTATGTCTGAGGTACCACTTGAAGCCGTAGGAATTATCCGAAGTCAATCTCGGTTAGTCGGGAAGAAATTGATAGAATTCTTATGCACAAAACTAATTGTTGGTACCAACTGAAGTCAAGACACAATTCTCTTCACTTCTTCATTTTCCAATATTCTTTACAACAAAAATAACGAAAAATGCATAAAAAAAAAAAAAAAATTATAGGCGCCCACCTTCTAATGCGGGTATTTTTATTTCAAGTACATTTTTACAGGCGCCCACCTTCTAATGCGGGTATTTTTCATTTCAAGTACATTTTTACAGGCGCCCACCTTCTAATGCGAGTATTTCATTTTAAGTACATTTTTACAGGCGCCCACCTTCTAATGTGGGTATTTCACTTCAAGTACATTTTTACAGGCGCCCACCTTTTAATGCGGGTATTTTAAATTTCAGTTCAGGCACCCACCTAATAATGCGGGTATTTTAAATTTCAGTTCAGGCATTCACATTCTAATGCGGGTATTTTAAATTTCAGTTCAGGCACTCACCTCCTAATGCGGGTATTTTAAATTTCGGTTCAGGCACCCACCTCCTAATGCGGGTATTTTAAATTTCAGTTCAGGCGCCCACCTTCTAATGCGGGTTTTTTAAATTTCAATTCAGGCGCCCACCTTCTAATGCGGGTATTTTAATTTTCAGTCAGGCGCCCACCTTCTAATGCGGGTATTTTAAATTTCAGTTCAGGCGCCCACCTCCTAATGCGGGTATTTTAAATTTCAGTTCAGGCGCCCACCTCCTAATGCGGGTATTTTAAATTTCAGTTCAGGCACCCACCTTCTAATGCGGGTATTTTAATTTTCGATGCGGGTATTTTCGGGCGTCCACCTTCTAATGCGGGTATTTTAAATTTCAGTTCAGGCGCCCACCTTCTAATGCGGGCATTTTAATTTCAGTCAGGCGCCCACCTTCTAATGCGAGCATTTTAATTTCAGTCAGGCGCCCACCTTCTAATGCGGATATTTCATTTTAAAGCTCTAGCACACAAAGCAGAGTATGCATCAGGATCTCGGCACACAACACGAGATTTCACTTCATTTCAAGGCTTCGATACACAATCCGGAGTATGCATCAAGGTCCTCACACGCAATCCAGGACTCCTCCCCATTCAAAGCTCCAACACACAGCCCGATCTATTCATCAGGGTCCCGACATACAACTTTGTAGTCCATTTCAATCCATAGCTCTGAGTTCGGTCGCTCATCTAGCAATGAATCATTTTTCTCCCCAACAAGCTTTCCCGAACTATAATCGTTCTGACTCCCATCTCAGGGATATGTAGGTAGCTCGAATTCGAGCACGACCGTTCTTCGTCCTACACTTGCTAGGACCACTCCAACAACACTGGGGCAAAATTTTGATCGGACGATCAAAATTTGCCACAACATCCATTAGTTACCACCTTTCGAACTACATTGACCTGATTCTCGTGATGGACGAGATATGTAGGAAACTCTATGCAGAGTTCAGTCACATCGAGGCGAGAATCATTCTTACCCCAGCAAGTATACAATCTTGCACCCTCGCAACGTCTCGTAGCTCGACACTGGGGCAATTTTGGAAGCGATGACATGGGTACGTGAATGTTTTTCGGCCTGAACAATCCTTCCCTTTTTATCATTTTTCTTTTTATCACAATCCCACCGACGAAAGAAGAGTATTGTCAAAGCTCTGCAAACGTCTAGCTACTTTCTCTGTACATATCATTTGAACAATCCCTTGCCGAGCCAAAATTGGCTACACGTCAACGTCTTCGTCCGAAAACTCTTTCATCATCTTCGGTCGAAGAGGGACAAGCTGTTGACACTCAATTTTGACCCTTTTATATTTAAAAATTAACTTCTTTAGGCTTCTTAGTCATTAAATAGCACAAAATACTATTTTTATACATTTTTTAACTTTAATATAATTTATTGATGATTGTCCTTATTTTTAAATAATAGGAATTTTTATCAATTTATTTTCATTTTAAATAATTATTTTGTTATAGTCGTTTGTATACAAACAACATGCTAATACAGTTTTACTTCAATTAATTAGCACGTCTCCTTAATTAAAATCACAATTTTTAATTTATTAACGAAAATAACTTAAATATATTTTTATAATTTATTATTTTAGTTACGATCTATTATTACATGGAAGTCGGAGGAACTAATTTTAAACACAGATAAGATTTAGCACATGGTTTTAAGAAGCCATAGTTTTGTGAAGCCCATGGTTTTGTGAAGCCCATAGTTTTGGCACATGGGTTTGGATAAAAAGTGGTTTACCTTTGCCTATATAAATGAGGATTTTCCCTCTCATTTTTCTCACTACTTCACACTACCTCACATATATTTTTTTTCTCTCTACACTCTCCATATTTTCTTTCCATAGGAAGACTAGCAAGACTAGCATCTTCCTCCTCTCTTCTATTTTATTTTATTTTTTTTCTCATCTTTTTTCATACATTGTCTTTACGCTTTTATATACCTTGTCTTTACATTCATTACATGCATAGCCTTTATATTTTTATATACATCACATACATTGTCTTTATATTTATTCATGCATTGTCTTTATATTTATTCATGCATTTGTCTTTATATTTGTTCATGCATTTTGTTTATATACTTTCATACATTGTCTCTACATTTTCTCTACTTTTTCTTTAAATTTGGATACATTTTTTTACTCCCCTATAAATATTTTTCATACACTTGCAAGCATTTTCTTTTACCTTTTTGTCAATATCATCACATTACATGCTCATTTTTCTTTTATTATTTTTTACACATTTTGTTCTTTATATTTTCTCTACATTGTCTATACATTATTTTTACATTTACATATATTTTCATTTTTTTTTATTCTTATATTTTTTACATATATCATATACATATACATTCTTACACCGTGTATACTACACCAATTATAGGGTCAAAACAAGTTTTATCTCCCTTTTGTCAAGTTTAATAAACTTTATGTCAAATCGCTTTTTTAAAGGGCTTTATGTCAAATCACTTTTCAAAGACTTTATATTATATGGCTTTTCAAAGGCTTTATGTCCAATCACCTTTTAAATGCTTTATGTCACATCCCTTATTTTTTGACTTTTTCAAACTTCTTTAACTAACATATTTTTCTTTCATTTTACAATTTTTTACAAATATTACACTCTTGGCCGATGAAGAAATTTCCATCGATTTCTAAGGCCTCCCATGTACAAAAGACGGGTTTTTTTATTTTAAGTTTATTCATTATTTCTTTAATTCATTCGATAGTTATTTATTCTCTTACTAACACTTTCACTAAGTGTTTATATGTGTACCCGGAGATATTCCGAAGACGACACTCGGAAGGAATCCGAAGATTTCATCGAATCACTGTTTGTATTTACTTTTCGCATTTTTTTTTATATAACTGTACAAAACATAAACTCATAGTATAGTGGAAACTTTATTTTTGGAATGACGGGTTGATACATTTATTTACTCGTCGTCTTGTTTGTTAAACTTAAAATCGTCATTCGCTTTAGGCAAGACTTAGGCCGTCAATACTTTCATAACTAGATTAAATTGATTTGGTATAAATACTTTGTTAAATAAATTCACACTTTTGACGTTTAGGCAAAAATACTAGTCCATCCCTTATTTTATATTCTTTATATACTCTTAATGCAACTTACATTTTATATTGTTTCGTATACACTAATACATATTTTAATTAAGTTAAATTCACATTTTTGACGCTAGGCAAATATTAAGTCGTCCATTTACAAATCTTTTATTCTTTAGAGGCATTACACATTTTCACTCATTTTTTATCCACAATTCCTTATACTTATTTTTTACCAATACTTTTTACAATTATTTTGTTCCTTATTCTTTTGATAGGATATTCATTAAACAAGCACTCTTTTTAACTAAACGGTAGAAACAAGTCAAATAAACTTCACTTTTCTCGAATAATTTCGTTATATAAAATCTTTACACCAATGAATATTCGTAAATTATTTTTACATTCTTTATGCATTAATATACCTAGTTATACAATTCTTTATACATTTTAGGTTTGACGTACACTCTTTTACACTTGAAATATGTTCTTTATATGTTTAACATACATACATTCTTTTAATATACATAGACGCACATTCTTTATATCCTTGATATATTTATTTTACATAGTCTCACATTTTTTTTATATTCTTAATATAATTACACATTCTTTACACTAACATATATATACACTCTTTGTACTAACAGATATACTTTTATCCTTACGAGGTACATTCTCTTTATACTCTTTTATATTTATTTTTTTACTATACATTCCTTATGAATATTTGATACTTGATATAAATACATGTTTATACACTGTGTATACTTAGTATATTATCACCTAGTGTAGCTTTTCATGAAGTCATAACATTTTGAAAACAGGTAATAATAATGATAAACAGATAGATAATCCCCCTCTAGTGTTCAGTTAAACTAAGTCTAAGGACTGTCTTCGGACAGGCTCTGGGGGATGCTTAATACCTTCCCCTCGGGGTAAATAAAACCCTTATCTAGAATCTCATAGGTTTCGTGGACTAAAAATGGAGTAGACACACAAATACATATAGGTTTCCTATTCTTCCTTAAAAATTAGGTGGCGACTCTAACCCTTTTAAAACTAGTTAGAAGAACCGTGAAGTTGCAAACTATATTGGACCCGTTCAAAATAGGGCGTAACAGTTGCCACCAAGGAGGGATATTGATCATAAGATTGAGTTGCTGTAGGGTTCTGTTGCTCCTGCACAAGCTCCTTATCGTATGGCTCCTATGGAGTTGGCTGAATTGCGGAAATAATTAAATGTGTTGCTAGATGCGGGGCTGATTCAGCCCTCAAAAGCTGCTTATGGTGCACCCGTTTTATTCCAAAGGAAACAAGATGGGTTAGTGAGGATGTGTGTGGACTATCGGGCGCTAAATAAGGTAACTATGAAGAACAAGTATCCTGTCCCATCGGTGCAGGATCTTGTGGACAGATTCTGCAAGGCAAGCTGGTTTACCAAGCTAGATCTCAGATCTGGGTATTGGAAAGTAAGAATAGCAGAGGGTGATGAGTAAAAAATAACGTGTGTAACTAGATATGGCTCATATGAATTTCTTGTAATGCCATTTGGGCTGACTAACGCCCCGGCTACTTTCTGTGATTTGATGAACAATGTTTTATTTGAGTACCTAGATGATTTTGTTGTAGTGTACTTAGATGACATTGTAATCTATAGCTGCTCTTTGGAAGAACAAGTAAGCCACTTGAAAATGGTACTGTCTCGGTTGCGGGAGTACAAGCTTTATGTAAAGATGGAGAAATGCGAGTTTGCTCAACAAGAAATCAAGTTTCTTGGGCACTTGGTCAGCCAGAACCAAGTGAGGATGGACCCAAAGAAGGTGCAGGCTATTGTTGATTGGCAGGCGCCGCGGAGTGTGAAGGACTTGAGGTCATTCCTTGGGTTGGCAAACTATTATCGCAAGTTCATTGCAGGGTATTCAAAGAAGGCTGTTGTTTTAACTGATTTGCTGAAAAAGGACGTGGTGTGGGCGTGGACTGAAAAATGTGATGGCGCATTCAATTTGGTAAAGGAGGCCATTGCTTCAGAACCCATACTAAGGCTGCCTGATTTCGAATTGCCCTTCAAAGTGCATACTGATGCTTCTGACAAGGCTGTGGGAGGCGTGTTGGTGCAAGAAGGTTGAATGAAGCGGAACAAATATATTCTACTCATGAAAAGGAGATGGTTGCTGTGGTACATTGCTTGCAGACTTGGCGTGTATATCTGCTAGGGACAAAGTTTTTGGTGCGGACGGACAATGTTGCTAATACTTACTTTAAAACGCAACGCAAGCTGAGTCCCAAGCAGGCCCGTTGGCAAGAGTTCTTGGCTGAATATGACTTCATGTGGGAGCATAGCCGGGGAAACACAACCAGGTTGCTGATGCTTTGAGTAGAAAAGAGGTATTCGTTGATATATATTCAATTTCTTGATTGGAGTCTGATTTTATTGATAAAATAAGACTGTGTGCTGCAAATGATTCATTATACACTAAGTTAATGAGTCAAGTTAAAGATGGGACAGTGCGAAGGTATTGGATCGAGGACGATCTGCTCTATTTCAAAGGGGGGAGAATCGTGGTACCTCAAGGTGGTGGATTGCGTAAAGAACTGATGAAAGAGGCGCATGATACTACTTGGGCTGGACATCCGGGTGTTGAACAGATGTTGGCTTTGCTTTCTAGGGTGTATTTCTGGCCAAAGATGGAAGATGATGTTGAAGCTTATGTGAAAACTTGTCTGGTTTGTCAACTAGATAAAACTGAGCGCAAGAAGGAAGCGGGTTTGCTGCAGCCTCTTCCTATTCCTGAAAGGCCTTGGATGTCTGTTTCGATGGACTTTATTAGTGGGTTTCCGAAGGTAAACGGTATGGCATCAGTCATGGTGGTGGTGGACAGGTTCTCAAAGTATGCTGTTTTTATTGCTGCCCCAGTTGTGTGTTCGTCGGATGTTGCTGCAGATTTGTTTTACAAAAATGTGGTTAAGTTCTTTGGTGTACCAGCTGATATCATCAGTGATAGGGATACTCGGTTCACGGGTCGGTTCTGGACTGCTTTGTTTAATATGATGGGAACTGATTTGAAATTTTCTACGGCGAACCATCCTCAAACTGATGGGCAAACTGAAAGAATTAATCATTTGTTGGAAGAATATCTGAGGCACTTTGTGACAGCAAGTCAACGGAACTGGGTGGACTTATTGGACAGTGCACAATTTTGCTATAATTTGCATAAGTCGTCGGCAACGGAGATGAGCCCGTTTGAGTTAGTCCTAGGCAGACAGCCTATGACTCCACTTGATGTTGCTAAGCAGAAGACTCAAGGGAAATGCCCTGCTGCCTATCGTTATGTCAGGGACAAGCAAAAGGTGCTTGCAGAAGCGCAAGACAGTTTGCGCAAGGCCCAGAAACGGATGAAAAAGTACTTACTCCCCAAATCTGGAAACATATTACAAGTAAGTTTAGGCACCACAGTTTAATCCAAAAATATGATGGACTATTTGAAGTATTTCAGAAGGTTGGTGAAGTTTCTTATAGGTTGAAACTACATGAAAGGTTGAAATTACACCCAACCTTCCATGTAAGTTTTCGGAAGCCTTATTATAAAGATGCTGATGATCCGGGCAGGAACCAGTCTGTCACGACCCAACCCCGTAGGCCGCGACTAGTGCCCGAGTTGGGCACCCGTACACACCCGTTAATCAGAAGTAGCATACGAATAGCTTACGCAGTATACAAATAACATATATATACAGAAAAGTGGAACGTCACCCCAAGTCTCACAAATGTACAAATATACATATCGCTATCGCAATCCAGCAGATAATATCACATATAAGCCGATAAGGCTATCATAATATAGGGGGACGTCCAAATCACAAATCACACAGACACGACTGAACAGTGAATACCCATAACCCACACATATATGTCTACAGACCTCTAAGAGTCATAACAGAATCATATGACGGGACAGGGCCCCGCCGTACCCGTGAATAAACATATGCATATATATATAATAACAAAAGCTGGATCAAAGTATAGGCTCCAGAACAAGGGAGCGCTCCAAGTCAGCTGAACAGGAATCCTAAGCTGGTGGATCATCCAAATAAGTATCTGTACCTGCGCGGCATGAAACGCAGCCCCCGAAGAAAGGGGGTCAGTACGGAATATGTAGAGTATGCAAAGCATGAAATATAGTAAACAAGATCGAGTCAAAACCAGAAGTACGAAAAGTAAATG
>NC_081351.1:15999694-16065177 GCF_029784015.1 Lycium ferocissimum
AAAGGGTTTTCCACCTCTTTATCGCGATAGTCCGAATCGCCGCTAATTTTCATCGCGGCAGCTTTGAACCGTCGCAAAATAAAGGAACAAATTCTTGGAAAAAAGCGTTTTTTCTGTAGTGATTTTGCCTTCATCGTTATCAATCTCATTTACTATTTATATTTTGTTAACGCCTACCAATCATGAGAAAGATAAGAAAATAACAAAATCAGAGAGAGGAGATTTACTCAGGCGTTTAGGAGGAAAAACGAAACAAAAATTCAAAGAAAATATAAAAAATATTGAAGAATAAAAGAAGAATTTTACCTGTGATGAGGGAAGGAAGAAGAGGAAAAGAAGAAGGCTCTATAACCAGAACAAAAAGAGCAGTAATTAAGAAGATTTTAGAAGTGACTATTTTATGTAAAAAAAATAAACATATGGATAAGTAATTCAATACCAATCCAAGTCAAGCATTAAAATTATCAGGTTATTTAGAATTACTTGACAGAAAATATGTACCGTATATATAGCTCAAGTCAGGATTAAGTTTTCGTTTTCCAAAGTTTTATGTTTTCCTTAAATTTTCAGTCTTAGATTTTAGGAAGTGGTACTAACATGGTTAATGTACATGTATAAAGATGTCAGAATAGAAATGAAATAGAGATGACAAACAAGAAAAGGAGAAAGAAATTGTTGTGACAGGGAGTGGGTGACGAAAAAGCCAAGAGAAGGGCATTATGCATCTCTTAGTAATTCTTTTACTCATGACTTAGTTTCATGAGTACATCAAATGTCAATTACGGTACAAATAATAAAAAGAAAAATATTATTTTAATCACAAAGAAAACGAAAACGAAAACAAAAATAACATGGGAGAAAATATTACCTCTAGGCTCTAGAGCTGAATTAACATTCGGACTGGGGCACTATTACTGATATGACAAGAAAAGGATAGGGCAACCTTTTTGTTTTATATGCTAAAAGTAAACCGTTTTAGAAATTGAAAAGCTTTTGTAGGTATTTGGCCATGAAAATCAAATATTTTTCATTTTATTTGGCATTTTAGAGTTGGAGTTGAAGTTGGAGCTGAAGATGGAATTGTGTTTGGTTATAGTTTTTGCAAAGAATATTTGGTTGTTTGAATGTTTTGAAAGTGAAAAAAATAAAAAATAAAAACTGAAAAACAAGTTTTGGTTGTTTTCCAAATTCCAAATACAACTTCAAATTGTATTTGGAATTTTTATGGCCAAACACCATAAAGTGAAAAAAGTAAAAAAATATTCCAAAAAAAGTGAATAATTCTCATGGACAAACAGGCCCTTAGTCTTTTCATCTTCCATTTTCTTTAATGTGTTTCAATTCTTCATTAATCTTAACCGATGTACTAAAGTTTAGCTGTAGGTGTATTCATTTTTGTGAGGCCATTTTAAAGTCATTTACTTGATTTTTTATATAGAAAAAACTCATAAAAAATTCAAAAAAGGAGAAAAAAGATGAATGTCAATGGAGGCCATAGAGAGGTGTCACATAGGATTGTCTATGTCTAGCTTTATATTATATATAGATTTACACCTGCGATTCACTCGGGGTTTGTTTGACATGACACAACTAAAATGGAATTTAAAAGAACGGAAAAGGTCCAAATATGTCCTTAAATTCGAAATGGCGCAGATATGCCCTTAATTAGTATTTTAGCTCATATATCTTCTACTAGTTTAGCGTACATGCGTTGCACGTGCTTATCGCGTTGATCAATAAAATGATATATAAAAACTATATCATAAGCAAGAAACAAAAATTGAAATAAGAAGAACTTAAAGACATTTTCATGAAAACTCACCTCCTAATTTTTCCCTTACAAAAATTTGGAAACTGTAATTTGATAAGAAATCTACGAAAAATTGATAACAGAAACGGAAAAGGGTCAAAAATACCCCTGAACTATCAGAAATGGATCACATATACCCTCCGTTTGCATTTGGTATCAAATATACCCTCGTCATTACCAAAGAAGGCCACTAATACCCCTCCACTTCACGGCTGACCATTTAAGCTGACGTGGCAGTGCAACGTGGAAAAAATTATCCACGTGGACGGCCACGTCAGCCTCTCTCCCTCTTCCTCTTTAGTTCAGGGGTATTTTTGACCCTTTTTTTTGTAGTTTTTAATTTATTCTAGATTTTCTACACCACCACATACCTCTCCCCCCTCCACACCCCCACCCCCCAATTTTTTTTTTGTAGTTTTGAATTTTTTTTTTTGGATTTTCTACACCACCACATACCCCCGCTCCACACCCCCAACCCCCCCCCCCAAAAAAAAATTTTTTTTTTTTGAAGTTTTTAATTTTTTTCTCGATTTTCTACACCACCACATACCCAGCCCCACCACCCAACCCAACCCCCCCAAAAAAAAAATTTTGAAGTTTTTAATTTTTTTCTGAATTTTCTACACCACCACATACCCACCCCCCACCATCCAACCCCATGACCCCCCCCACACCCCACTACCCCCTCTAAAAACTTTAAATATGAAGTAGAAAATTCGGAGGGGGTAGGGGGTGCATGCGGGGGGTGGGTGTAGAGAATCAAAAAGAAAACTTTTCAAAACTTTTTTTTTGGAGGGGTGGTGGGGTGTCATTAATTTGGGGGGGGGGGTCGTGGGGGTGGTCGGGTGAAAAATAAAAACTTTTTTGATTCTACTTCATATTTAATTTATCTTTTATAAAACAATTATAAAAATTTAAAGTTTGCGTGGTTAAAAATTAAAATTTTTGGAGGGGTGGTGGGGTGTGGGAGGGGGGATCATGGGGGTGGGTGGCGTAAAAATCCAAAAAAAAAGTAACTTTTAAAACTTTTTTAGGGGGTGGGGTGGGAGTGGGTATGTGGTGGTGTGGAAAATATAGAAAAAAATTAAAAACTTCAAAAAAAAAAAAAAAGTTTTTTTTTTTTTTTTTTTTTTTTTTTTTGGGGGTATGTGGTAGTGTAGAAAATCCAGAAAAAAAAATTAAAAACTACAAAAAAAAAAAATGAGGGGTGGGGTATGTGGGGGTGTAGAAAATCTAGAAAAAAAAAAAACTACAAAAAAAAGGGTAAAAAATACCCCTGAACTAAAGAGGAAGAGGGAGTGAGGCTGACGTGGCCGTCCACGTGGATAATTTTTTCCACGTGGCACTGCCATGTCAGCTTAAATGGTCAGTCGTTAAGTAGAGGGGTATTAGTGGCCTCCTTTGATAACAGCGAGGGTATATTTGATACCAAATGCAAACGGAGGGTATATGTGATCCATTTATAATAGTTCAGGGGTATTTTTGACCCTTTTCCGTAATAGAAATATCAATGATCAAATTTTATTAATGAGCCGACATGGATACCAAAAAATCAACTTTCATAAATACTTAGTTCAGTTGGTGTTAGTATATGAACCACACAAAATATAATCATTTAAAAAAAAAATACTACATGGTAAACTATAATCAAGATTCATGAAATATTTATTTACATGTTAATACAGCTACCTGATCAATAGCAAAAAAGCTGAAGATAAGTTTGGTTTTCGACTTTACCTTACAATTAAACCAAGTATTTTTCTCAAGCCACCGATAGTTAACCATAGAGAAAAATAAATTTCAAGAGTTAATTCAATAAAATACTACAAAATAAAAATCAAAACATCCATACCTTGTACACATGTTCTATTTAACCGGCAAATTCACTGTACATTAATCCACGTATGCAAGAATAACGGGAAAAAGTATGTAGCAATTAGTTAACTATATGTTCCTCTTTCAATCTGTAAAATACATATTCTCTGAAAGCATCCACTAAATTGCGAAGTTGACTGAATGTAATTCTCCATGGCTATACTAATTGATAAGATTGGTTCATCAATCCCCACCAGTTGCCTGTCATTCTGGAAGTTATATATGTGTTTCTTTTCTACTATAAAAATATCGTGTTTTCTTCTGCCGTTGCTTTCCTGCGATGAACATGATCATGAATGAAAATTGGATAACAATTAAACATCAATTCCAACTATTCGTATGTATAATATGGGCACACAAGAGTCCTGCTTTCATGAGAATGCAGAAATTTACGTATTTGTTTATCATACTAACTATACTTTCAGGGAGTGGTACATATTAACAAAGAGGTAATTAATGGGCAAGTGGTTTAACGATATCTTTTGAACTATGATGGCTTCCAATTATGCTAACTACCTCTATAAAGCTAATTTTTCGTTCATGCAGTAACCTTTAAATCTATCGTTAAAGAATTCAACGAGCCATTGAATTGCCTACGCGTGATTGGAAGTATTCTTGTCCGTATAGAACTGATATGGTGTGAAACTTCAAATAGGTTTGGTTTTCGACTTTACAATTAATGTGTATTTATGACTCTTATGTTTATAATATAAGGAACTTTTAGGCTGCCGAAAGAAAGAGAAAACCCCCAACTTTTGTTGAACTATTATAGGTACGAAGTTCTATTTAAGGTAGAGTTCTGGATTTTGCAATTTTATTTATTGTTATAAAGATAATTAAATAATCATTGGAGAAAAATAGTAAATGACAAATTTTGTCTATTGCAGAGTCATTTAATGAAGGGTGAAAAGTTCAATCAATATTTCTAAGGCCCTTCGTTCTTTTAATATAGTATAGATTGTTCAATTGTTGATCCAAATATACCCTTATTTTAATTGAAGCCTGCAGTTAACCTAATTAGCTAATTGATAAGCGAAAAAGGGTCAAATATGCTCTTAAAATATGTGAAATTGAGCGGATATCCAAATATTTTTGTCCATTCAAGTAACGACTTTTTAGAGTCTTTATTTAACTTGGAGTATCAAAAACCACATAATTGACTACAAAAATATTAATTAACAAAAATATCCTCCAATAACAATGAACAAAAGTTTTAAAAAAAATCCTTGCCTTTTAAGTTTGAGTCTGATAATTATTGGGGTCACACGACAGAAAGAAAAATTTGATTTTCGTGAATTTATTTTCTAGCTTTAAAAAAGGGAAAAGATCACGCATGCCCCCTCAAACCAAAATAATTACCCGTTCATACCCCCATTACTTTCGTACCCCCAGAAAAAAATCAAAAGTATTTACCCGAGATGCCTTCCAATAATGATACCAACATGGTATATAAATATTAAGATGGTATCGTGGAAGATGCTTCAATCCTTTTCTTAGTCCTCCATGATACCATTATGGTATATAAATATACTAAGATGGTATCATAGAAGATGCTTCAGTCCTTCTTTTAGTCCTCCATGATACCATCATGGTATATAAATATACTGAGACGGTATTATGAATGATCATGTTTATTTATTAAAAATGACAACACTTTTCTCGAAAAAAATCTCTTTGATACCATCGTCTTATATACATATACTATGATGGTATCATAGAGGATTGCTTCAGTCCTTTTATGAGACACTCCTCAGGACCATGGTACCATCATGGTATATAAATATACTGAGACGGTATCATGGAGGACTGCTTCAGTCCTTTTATGAGACACTCCTCAGGACCATGGTACCATCATGGTATATAAATATACTGAGACGGTATCATGGAGGACTGCTTCAGTCCTTCTCTTAGTCCTCCATGATATCATCATGATATATAAATATACTGCAATGATATCATGGAGGAAGAAGTTTGGGCAAGGGAGGTACATCAGGTAATTAGTTTAGACTGGGCTGGGTAGAAGCGAAAATAGTTTGAGAGGGGATATGGACAAGTAATTAGTTTGGTTTGGGCGGGCAATTAGTGATGTTTTTCCTTTAAAAAATATGTACCAATTCTATGATTGATTAGAATCTATTAATATTTTACTTATATTATATGCAAGAGGGTCGCCGATGATCGGCCGAAGATCAGGTGGGGGAGTTTGACTCTGTCTAGTGCCCAAGAATTAGGGGAGAAGTTGATGGCTTTAGGGGCATGGGAGAGCAGGGGAGATGTGAGTAGTATGTGGGATAGGACGGCCAGTTGCATTAGAGAAGCAGCTAGAGAGGTTCTGGTAGTCTCAAGAGGTCGCCATGGTGGGCACCGAAGGGATTGGTGGTGGAACGGGGAAGTCCAAGGTAAAGTGAAAGCAAAGAAGCAGGCGTATGCGAAGCTGGTAGACAGCAAGGATGACGAAGAGAAGCGGACTAATAGAGAAAAGTATAAGATGGCGAGAAAGAGGCGAAGTTGGCAATGTCGGCAGCGAAAATGGCGGCGTTTAAACGCCTTTATGCAGAACTAGAGGACAGAGGCAGGGATAAGAAGTTGTTCAGGCTTGCCAAGGCGAGAGAGAGGAAGGCACGCGACTCGCGAATCAAGTGAAGTGCATCAAGGACGAGGATGACAAAGTGTTGGTGGAAGAAGCTTTCATTAGACGGAGATGGCAGTCATACTTCCATAAACTCTTGAACGAAGAAGGGGACAGAGACATTGTGTTGAGAGATTTGGAGTACTCTGATAGGCATCGCGATTGTGGTTATTGTAGGAGTATAAGGGCCGACGAGGTTAAGGGTGCTGTTTGTAGGATATGCAGGGGAAGAGCAACCGAACCTGACGAGATTCCTGGAGAATTTTGGAAGAGTGCAGGTAGGGCAGGCTTGGAGTGGCTGACTGGGTTGTTTAATGTCATTTTTAAGACGGTGAAGATGCCGGAAGAATGAAGGTGGAGTACAATGATTCCTTTGTATAAAAACAAGGGCGACATTCAAAGCTGCAACAACTATAGAGGTATCAAGGGCGCTAAGCCACACTATGAAGTGTGGGAAAGGGTGATAGAGATGAGGGTGAGAGAGGCGTGTCTATTTCGTAGAACCGGCGGGATTCATGCCGGGGCGTTCTACTACTGAAGCCATTCATATTGTTAGGAGATTAGTGGAGCAGTATAGAGAGCGGAAAAGGGACTTGCACATGGTATTCATCGACCTAGAGAAAGCTTACGATAAAGTGCCAAGAGAGGTTCTGTGGAGATGCTTGGAGGCTAAAGGTGTACCTGTGGCGTACATTAGAGTGATCAAGGACATGTATCATGGAGCCAAGACCAGGGTAAGGACTATAGGAGGAGACTCAGAGCACTTCCCAGTTCTGATGGGTTTGCATCAGGGATCAACCCTTAGCCTATTTTTATTTGCCTTGGTGATGGATGGATTGACACGACGAATTCAAGGTGAGGTGTCATGGTGTATGTTGTTCGCAGATGACATAGTCTTGATTGACGAGACTCGTAACGGAGTTAATTCTAAGCTAGAGGATTGGAGACAGACGTTGAGAGTCTAAAGGATTCAAGTTGAGTAGGACCAACGAGTACTTGAGTGCGAAGTGTTCGATGGCGTACCTCGGGAGGTCGACGTGGAAATAAAGCTTGGTACCCAGGTCATTCAAAAGAAAGGAAGTTTCAAGTATCTTGGGTCTATTTTACAAGGAAATGGGATATTGACGATGATGTCACACATCGTATTGGTGCAGGATGGTCGAAATGAAGGCTCGCTTCCAGAGTGCTGTGTGACAAGAAAGTGCCACCAAAACTTAAGGGCAAGTTCTACAAAGTGGTGGTTAGACCGACTCTGTTGTACGGGGCAGAATGTTGGCCAATCAAGAACTCTCACGTGCAGAAGATGAAAGTCGCGGAAATGAGAATGCTGCGGTGGATGTGTAGGCACACTAGGAGAGATAGAATCAGGAATGAGGACATCCGGGATAAGGTGGGAGTGGCATCGGTGGAGGACAAGATGTGGGAAGCGAGGCTGAGATGGTTTGGGCATGTGAAGAGGAGAGACATAGATGCCCAGTGTGGAGGTGTGAGAGGTTGGCTATGGACGGTTTTAGGAGAGGTAGAGAAAGGCCAAAGAAATATTGGGGAGAGGAGATTAGGCAGGACATGACGCAGTTTCAGATTACCGAGGACATGACCTTAGATAGGAGGTTGTGGAGGGCTCAGATTAGGATAAAAGGCTAGTAAGTAGTCTCGCTTTTATGTCGCACTAGTAGGCGTAGTTTTGCTCTACTTTTTATTGCCCTTTGATTCCTGCTTTTATGTGTTGGGTCTTGTCTTTCCATGCTGTTTTATTATGATTTCTTTGCTTTTGTTATTTCTCATTTTCGCATTGCTTTGATTTGCTTGTCGGTATCTGGCTTTTTCCCTTACTTTCTTTTGAGCCGGGGGTCTTTCGGAAACAACCTCCCTACCTTCCAAGGTGGGAGTAAGGTCTGCATACACTTAATCCTCCCCAGATCCTACACTATGGGATTCAACTGGGTATGTTGTTGTTGTTGTATTATATGCAAGATGATCTTGTACGCGTGTTACATGTGATTTCCATCACTCCCTTACTGGATTTTCATTATTTTTAGGCTAGATGCGAAAGTTGAAAACAAAAGGGTAGCTTACTAGCTTGCAAATAGCAGATGTACTCGCTTCTTGTAACTTTATAATTGGATCATATCTTTCTTTTTATTTTTTTGATCGCCTTGAGGGAAGAGGGGAGAAAGGATAGGGATGGGTCCTTTTTATCCGATTAATATAAAGAAAAACTGTAACTGTACATTCATTCCTTTACATGCACAGGTTCAAATGCTATGCTATTCTTGTCGACTTGTCCTTTGGAAACTTCAAGTCCCCGATACTAAAAACGTGCATTTTGACTACTAGTGAAACATCTCTAGCTGGTAAAGCCAACAGCTAAGCAACTTAAGAATAGTACTGACCGACGAGGTGAGATATTTCATTTAGACATTTAAATTAAATTATGTCTCAATTAAATACCTCAATTTCGAATTAAGTATTTCAATTGGATACTTTCGGTTTAAATCATGAAAAAGTATTTGCGTGTATTTTTATTTGTCTATTAGGTAGTTAAGTTAACCACAAAAAATACGTCAATTTTCTTTAATTATACGCATTTACCTTAATAAGCCGTAAAACCCGGACATTTTCTACTTGAGGTTGATGTGTATAATGAAAGTGTATTATATATATTTTATGTGATTAACTTAAATACTTAATAGACGAATAAAAATACACATAATTTTTTTTCAAAATTTGAACAAAGAGCGTCTAGTTAAAACACTTTAGCTTGAGTTAAAATATCCAATTGAAACATGATTTAGTTCGAGTGTCTAAATGAAATATCTTAATAAATTTAAGGAACTACTTATGTGTGGTATAATTCAAAACACATAAATTAAAAATTTTAATTCCATTAGCAGATACGACATCAACACTTCCCATCAAGATCCATATCTACATTAGAAATAGGGTATATTCTGCTAATTCTTGTTTCCAGAGCCATTGCTTGCCGGGCCATAAGGTGACACCGTATATATTCTGCAGCCTCCAAAAAATTACAGAGTTGTATCACACACAGAGTCATTTTCAAGTCAAGAGTCTGTATAAAGAAGACTAGTCCAGTCCTAGCACGTTCTCCATGTGCAAACTAAGTAGATTAATTACTTAGGAAACTCAAAAGAACAGTGAGAAGTAATTAGGAGTATCTGGGGGCAAATGAACAATTTGAACTGAATTTAAACGTATTAAAATAGATTGAATCAATAAATGAACGGTTTGTTCTTCTCCAAAATTTACCTGAGTTAAGATAGGCATAAATAAGAGATCATATATCTCACCAGTCAAACTTAACCCTATTTTCATTCTTTCTTTTTGAAGAGATTTACAAATATTCTCAATCAAATTGAAAATACATACTTCATATTTTTGTCACTGCAATTTCTCAAATTTGTTATTTACATAAAAACTCCTAATCTTAAATTGAACTTCCTTTTCTTTTTATTTCGGGCAAAACTTATATTTTGTTTTCCAAATATTAAACTTTGCAAAGATACTATAAAATTAATTATAGCAAGACCAAAAATAAAATCGACATACATAACAAAGTAAACCTACAAAAAGAAAATCACGCATAATCGCAAAAGAATGCAACTTACCCTTTCTAAAATCATTGTTCTTTCCAAAGGAGGGTGACAAAATTAAAATACGATGTATTTTAAGTTCTGTATCGTTACAGGAAGCCTTGAGATGGTTTGCAACAAATATTTTGAAAAGAATTGTGAAACTAGTGAAAAAAAAAAAGGATGACACGTGATTTCAGAAATCTTTGCTAGTTTCCTAATGAAATTAAAGAAATAAAAGAAATAAAAGTGTCACATAAATTAAAACGGGGGAAGAGTAATTTGTAAAGATCTAATAAATACTCCGGTTGAAAACAATAATATGACTCCGTAATTGCCTAAATTTTACTACAAAATATGTATGATAACAAATAATGTAAAGGGTAATTAATAATCCTTTATGTCCATATTATATGGTGTTTTTAGCTTGTGCTAAAAAGTAAGAAGCGTTTTACTAAATTACCTTAGTTTAATACTACCAGTAATATGATTTTTTGGTTATGTATAAATTCTCTTATCTAAATAATAGGAAATTTAGTAAAATAACTATTAATACCTTCTCAATTATATATATAAAAAATTATTCGAGTTAAATATAAAAGCTAAAATATTATATAATATGAACCGAAGGAAGTAAAGAGCAAGAAAATATTCACAAAAAGTAATCAATTTTTTTGCCTTCTTAAGAGGTGATCTTTAATTTTTGGCCCTCAAATTGCTGGTCTTTAATTTTTGTCCTTCGCTTAAAAAGGTAACCAAAAATATCCCGAAATTCTAGGTTCGAACCCCCGCTCAGTAAAAATAAAAAAAAGAATCTCAAAGCAAGGATTTGAGAAAAATCTACCTTATGCATCATAGGTATCATTATTGATAGTTCCCCAACTAGGGAAACATCACGAGGTGGACATGCTTTATGTCCACTGATTCTGTTTAGTATAGTATAGGAAGCCTTGCCTCAAGGGATAACTAAAGTTATGCCGAATCCGGCAAAAATTGCCTTAAGGTATAACCAAAAGTTTGCCTTATAAGGCAACCTATGCCGGATCTGGCATAACTATGCCGTCTACGCAGATCTGTCGAATCCGGTAGAACTTTAATTATGCCTTAAGACAACCTATGCCCCGTAAAGCAGACTTTTTCAAAATCCTTGCCATGCGAATTTTTTTATTTTTTATTTTTTATTTTATGCCTAAACCGAGGTTCGAATTTAGAACCTCGGAATATTTTAGGCAAAGGGCAAAAATTAAAGACCATCAATTTGAGGGGAAAAAATTAAAGACCACCCCGAATAAGGGGCATTCGTGCGAATTGGCTAAAAGTTATTACAATTCAATGTACACCAATTATATAAGCTCACATAAAAATTTACTTAAGATAAAAAATGAGTTAAAAAAATGAAATCAGGCAAAAGACAAGACAAAGCCACATGTAACAACACCATAGGAATAAAAATTTTGTGAGGACTACAAAAGCACCTCATTCTCTCTTATATATAGTAAAAATAATTTGACTGGGAAAGTAAATATCTTAGTAACATATAAGAGTAGTACTACCAAATCCCCAAAATTAATATTTTACATTAAGATCCATCTATATCATCAGCAATATTGCATGATACTCCCATCTTCTGCTAATTCTTGCTTTTAGAGGCTGTATGAGCTAAAGAACCATAGATAGGGGGCTGGGGGAAACCATAAGGTGACACCACAGTCAGCCTGCAAAAGATGCATAATCATAATGTATTAGATAAAAAGTGGGAGTATAACTCACAACTATTCATGATTAAAAATATTTAAAACAATGAGAAAAAGTTGTGGCTAAACAAAATTTTGTTTGTCATACAAAATGAGCAGTCAAAACAAAATGGCATGGAAGGAATAATAATATAGTCCCAAACACTATCTTACCCTTGAGGGGGAAAAAGATAGTGAGTCAGGCATATGCTTTTTTTTTTTTAAGCGAGTTTACTCCATTAGATAGTGTGTCTAGCAGCATTCTTATTAATATTAAAGACAACTCATCATAAAGGAGAAGTACAAGCGAAAGATTAGATCTTACCTTATCGATCTTAATGAGTAATGAACCTCTACTAGTTACGCAAAAAATAAAAGCTAGAGAGAATGAAATATTCTATGATCATAACAGAATTTACATTACACTTCTATGATGATTTTAGAGTTTATATTACTCCCTACGAGTTAGTCATATGCACAAGAATTTGAGATTCAACTTATACCAACTAACAATGCAATTATTATTATACAATCAGTCTACTTGTGATTGCTTTTAATAATTGGAGATTGGGAAAAAAAAAATCAACTCTGTGATAATAGAACAATTTCTCGGGAACTTTAGGAGATATAAAAGCTAAACTTTACAAAGAGTACTAAATTACATATAAAAGCCTAATCCACATTTTTTAATTATGTGGGACATGAATATTTAGCTACGGAAAAAGCTTCATTGCCTCCATATTTGGTTGACCTAACAAAGACTGACTTAAGGTCTTTGAAATATTCTTACTCAGAAATGTAATTTAGTACTTTTTGTAAAGTTTAGCTTTTATATGTAATTTAGTACTCTTTGTAAAGTTTAGCTTTTATATCTCCTAAAATTACCCTTTATGTCTTCTTAAGCTATTTGATAATTATTTATTAAAGTTGAGATAAATTTGGAAAAACATAATTAATATCTTCTTGATTTCTAAAATGATACTTATGGTGAACTAAATTTGAAAGGATAAGTAGGCGTTTAAACATAAAAAATGTGATATTAAAAAAAAAAATAGTATTTTGAAATTTTGAAGTAGTGTTTGGATATACATTAAATTTGAAAAAAAGCAGAAGTTGAGTGAGTGGAAAAAAGTTCAGATCAAACTACCTGTCCAAACTTGAAACTCATCTTTAGAAAGAAAAAGAAAAAAATCAAAAATTCAATGTATAACTAAACGTTATTTTGAAAAAATATCACGTCCAAATGGACCACAGGGAGTATTGCTATTGTTTTGATTATCGTTTATGTTGTAGTTATATTATATACATGGAAAAATCTGAAAGTAACATTGATGAATAACCAACCTCTCTTTTCGCTTCTCCAAGAATCTATGCAAGGAGTTTCTCCTTGCCAATGGTAGATCTACATGCAATAAACCAACAAAGTGTTCTTCCATTTTAAGAAAAAATTTGAACATGATAAAAACATTCATCAAATTCTAAAAAGAAAAGGAAGAAAAAAATATTTACCTCCACTTAATGATTCCACAAACAATTGCTCTCTTGGAGAAAACGCATCCATAATTTTTGACCTTTCTGCAAACCTTAGAATTCCTTCCGCCTACGCAACAAATTCAGCTAGTGTTTGGACGTAGATTTGATTGAAATTTGAAAAGAAAAGAAAAAAAGAATTGGAGATGAGATGAAAAATAATTTTTGGAAGTTGAAATTGTGTTTGACATGTATTTTCCTTGAAAGGAATTCACTCCCGCTTGGTTATAGATTTTGAAGTTGAAATTTGAAAATTTGAGTTTTCGAAGTTGTGATTATGAGAACTTAAAGTTGTGTTTGGACAATAATAACAACAACAGTATGCCCACTGTAATCCCACAAGTGGGTCCAGAGATAAGATAAAATGTACGGAGACCTTACCCTTATCTTTTATAGGAATAGAAAGATTGTTTCCGATAAACCTTATCTTTTGGACATGCAATTTAGTTGGAAAAAACATTGAAATCTTTTGAGTGAAAGCGAAATTTCTCCCAAAAATCGGTCTGAGCCCCTTTTGGAACTTAAAAATACTTTGAAGATAAATTTTTAAAATCTGATCAAATTTCATGGCCAAATAGATATTTGAAGATAAGCTTTCAAAATCTTATCCAAAATCTATCACCAAACGCTAGCAAAATTGAAGTTTTGTGAGTAGAAAACATCAAGAATCTCATTTTTTAAAACCTGAAAACTTATTTTCAAAAACTGTCCAAAAATTAGGCACTTTTTATAACCAAACAATGTTTTCTATAAATATTTTTGAAAAAAAGAAGGGAAAAAGAAATAAATTATGACCAACCGGAAGCTCAGAATAATAATTATACGTTTAACCAATTTAAAAATGAAAAAAATAAAGCCAAGAGAGGGGTGACATTGATTGATTAAAAAACCTCGTCACTGGTAACATCGTAAACCGCAGCTGTTCCATCGTAGAAAATGGTCAAAGGTGCAGTTTTTGTGCCATTTTGCAAGCCACAATGAAGCCTAATAAAATCAACACAAAAATCATTCAGGTGTATTTCAAATCTATGCAGGCATATGTTTGCTAAAGTGCCACTAAATAGGCGTTTGGACATGCGATTTGAAATCATTGTTTGAAATTATGGGATGAAATTAATATTTAGACATGCAATTTCATCTCATGGTTTCATGTCAAATCTCAAATCAAACTATGTCCAAACGGCTCCTAAATTTACCTTGAAGTAGGACTAAAAAGGGCCAATTGAGAGTAATCTTCCCTTGAAATTGCAGTCTTCAGAACTTCAGGATTGGTCTTCAAAATCACACTTCGAATATCTGCGAGAAAAGTTTTAGGATTCGAAAACTAAGATTTCAAAAAAAGTTAAAGATTGTAAGTTCGAATTCACGGATTAAATAAAAAAATTTAATTCTCGAAATTTAAACTGTATCACATAAATTGGACACACAGGGAGTAGTAATGGAAAAAAGTGTTTTTTTAATTAACTATATTAAATGGATCTTTCATTTGTAGCCACTGATATACTTCGTATTGAGATATAACTATTCTTGCACAGATATTGTTGAACATATACATACGCATAAACGTGAATTTATGTAAAAATATACTAAACGGAGAGAAAAATAAAACCTCCAAAGCTTATTCCATTTTCATGTTTTGCATCATTAGACTCTTTCTCCATGCTGAAGAAATCGAGTTCCACTGCTGATCTCGCCATTTTTTTTTTTATGATTATTGAGAAGATAGTGTGAGGTTATGGGGAATATGATCAGATATATAGTGTGAAGTTATGGGGAATATGATCAGATATATCTTCTTTTTTTTTTCTTTTTCTTGTTTTACTAGAAATATATGATCAGATATATATATATATAACAAGGAAGTGGGTAAGTAAAGATTAATTGAGCGTTTTGCGGGATATGCTGAGTAAAATGACTTAATGAGTCTTATGACCCTTGCGCGGGTCGCGTGGGGTCAATCATGCACAGTTGGAAGTACGGGATCTAAAGTAAGGGGTCATTCGGTAGGGTATTAATAATGGGACAACTACGTATATATACATCTTAAGGAGAAATATTTACGAAACGTGACGATAGTTTTATATTTACAAAACATAACTTTACAAACCCTATACAAAACATGCTTTTTTAAAAAAAAAAATTAAAAATTATTTTTTTATTTAAAAAAAAAAATTAAATATTTTTTTATTTAAAAAAAAATTATATATTTTTTTCGCTCAAAATTTTATGTATGAAAGTTGTATGAAATGTGTATATCTCGCTCAAGGCTTAAAAAGTTCGCTCAAAATTTAGTGTATGAAAACGGTATGAAAAATGTATGAAATGTGTATATCTCATTCAAGGCTTTAAAAATTCGCTCAAAATTGTGTGTACGAAAACAAGCCTGAAATTTGTATCTCGCTCAAGTCTTAAAATTTCGCTCACATTTTTGTGTATGAAGTTCATGTTAGATTTCTGTAAAATTAATACAACTACAACAACATTGTATACAACTTTGATACAACATTCAAGACTTAAAATAATCGCTCAAGTTTTTGTGTATGAAATGTGTATATCTTACTCAAGGCTTAAAAAGTTCGAAATTTTATGTATGAAGAATGTATGAAGTGTGTATATCTCGATCAAGGCTTAAACATTACACTCAAAATTTTATGCATGAGAATGATATAAAATGTGTATATCTCGCTCAAGACTTAGAATTTCATTCACATTTTTCGTATAAAATGTTCATGTTAGGTTTCTGGAAAATTAATACAACTACAACAACATTGTAACAACTTTCATACAATATTCAAGGCTTAAAGTTTTCGCTCACAATTTTGTGTATGAAAATTATATTAAAAATTTCGCTCATACATACACATTTCATACAACTTGCATACACAAAAATTTGAGGTAATTTTTTAAGCCTTTGAGCAAAAAAATAAAATAATTTTTTTTAAAAAAATATAAAATTATTTTTTAAATTTTTTTTATTTTTTTAAATAATATATTTTCTGAAAAAAATAAAAAAAATGAAAAATATATGAAAATCTGTCATGTTTCGTAATATATCGTTATGTTTTGTAAATAAGGAAAACTATCGTCACGTTTCGTAAATATTTCTCCTTAACATGTATATATGTGTAGTTTTCCCTAAATAATGTTGAGATTATTTTTTATTCACTATTTGGTTTGGTGTATTGAGACTGGTTTAAATGGCTAAGTTAATGGTCATTAAGTCCTCTTTAATGGCTAGGAGCCCGTTTGGAATTGGCTTATAAGTTGGTTAAAACCATGACCAACTTATAAGCCATTTTTTAACTTGTTTGGATGTTTGGTAAAATAGAAAACGACTTAAATTAAGTTAAAAAGTGTTTAAAATAAGTCAAAATCAAGAAGTTGCTCAACCTTAATTTTTTTTTTTTGGGCTTAAAAGTCATTTTGGTTTAACCAATAACTTTACATTTTTATCCCTTATATTTTCTGTTAATTCTAATAATACTCTTACCTCTAAAAACCCTTTAAGCACATTTATCTAAACACATAACTGTTTATTTATAAAATAACTATCAGCACTTAAAAAGTACTTTAAGCACTTATGCTTAAAAGTCACTTTTTTCAGCTAATCCAAACGGGCTCTAATTCATCTTCTTTGAACCATTCAGATTTTCAACCTCTATAAATCAGCTTTCTTGGTGAATTACTTACCCACAGAAAAATTCCTTCTCCTCCTCCTTTTTTTTTTTTTCGGTATCTGGTACCCACAGTGGACTAGCGCCGCGTAGGCCCCATTTCTAGGGGAAGCGCTCCCTACCATTAATTTTTTCATACATACAGCTCGAACCTGATACCTCTCGTTAAGGAAGGAGCAGCCCCCATCCGCCGTACCACATCTTTTGATTCGTTTTACTGATTAATATTGTTAATATTTCCAACAATTACTTTAACACTTCTTCTTACTTTCAAAACTGTTGAGTCTGGAGATATTGGATTAACGTCTCAATTTTTCTACAGTCAACAGGCATCACTTACCTGCTTCCATCCAGATCATACTAGAATGAGTCACTGGAAGCGTTCATTTCTTTACTTATACAGTTCAAATGTGATGCTAATAAATACTGGCACTCCTGCTAGCATTAAATAAATACTCCTATGATAGAGATATGTGAGACTTTGTTAAAAAGGTAATTAAATGCAAGAAAATGGAGCCACTGTATCTATACTGGTCCCAACGAAGCCCCAATTTCCCCAACGAAGACTGTCAGGTAATCCTGGATATGTACTAAAACATACAATGGAACTGTTTCCCTACCATCAGTACTAGTAGTAGTAGTGATATCCCAACTCCGACTTGTAAAGCCACCAGCTGAGCAACGAAAATAGTACTCGGTCCGATCCAATTTACGTGACACATTTTTCTCCTAGTTTGCCTAAAAGAGACTGTTATTTTTAATACAGGGCGGATCCAAAATTTTAATTTGATGGGTTAAGACTTTAGGAGTCGTTTGATAGGTATATTAGGTAGAATAATGCTGGTATAGAATTTTAGTACAATGTTTGGTTGCAAATTTAAGTCTAGTACAACTAATATCAGTATCACTTATACACCCTATTCAGTACTATTCTATACATGGTAAATCCGACATTAGCAATACCAATACTATTCTTATACTTATACATCTTATTCAGAACTATTTAAAAGTTTGCAATGCATGTTATTTTTAATACAACAAATAAAACAGTCGATACAAAATAATGTCAACATAACTAATTTCAACAATACTATCGCAACATTACTAATCCCACCATAACTACTTGTCTTCGAAATTAACCCAAGGACCCACTAGATTCTTAACATTGAATCCACTTTACTTTTTGAGATTATAGGTGTTTAAAAAATTGAGATATACTGATTTTCTATGTTTCTTGTGAAAAAAATATTAGAATTAGTTGAATTCGTTGACTTTATGCTACATCTCCAATACTATTAGATTTAATATAACCATTTGGTTTAATTATATACAATTTTTTATTTCAAAAGGAATTTGAGGATTCTGAAAGAACAAACCGAAAGAAGAATGAAGTTGAGCCCTCACCCTCACTTGTAGAGGTGCACCCAATAACAATTGCACCATAGAATTCTTTGAGCTTCAACACACACACATATAAGTAGTTTTGAAAAGATATAACATTGATATAATTAGATATAACATTGATATAATTAAATCAAATGTTTAAACTTATTTTAGACAATATTTTCTTTTTTCCTTTTTATTCATTTTCAAAACACAATTAGATCTAATTTGAGGTGAATACACAGTCATGAACTCCCCTAAGTAAATGGAATATGGCTAGTCATATCTAGATACATTTGAGATGAGGTAAATGCCTATGCTTAAGTAGCTAGTGTGGCAAATACCATCTATACAAGAAGAGTTCAATCTACTTGTACTCATGGAGGGTCAAAGGTAAAGTCTCTCTTCCTTCTGTTGGAGACTCTCAAGGCTCTTTTGGTACGAGAGATAAGGATAAATAATCTCAGAATTATATTTGAGATGAGTTTATTTCACATTTGGTTGGGATAAAATCGTAGTATAACTAATTTCGGAATTGTAGTGTTATTTTATGCCCGTGGGAGACTCCGTTTGTCCACTCCCCTATTAGTCTTTTAACTTGTGGAAGAAGGTCAGAAATGTTGAAATATAAGATGTTGCTTGAAGAGTTGTGGCTCGAAGATGTTAGTTTGTCGTCTAATCAACTAGTGTCATATAAATTAGATTGGGGAGATTACCACATATCCCATCAACACTTCCATCAAGATCCATCTATATTAGCAATCTATGAATATCTGCTAATTCTTGTTTCCAGCCGAGACGTTACCCTGGAGACAATCATAAGGTGTAGCCATGCTTAGTGTGCAAAAGATTGGTAGAATCTTATCACATTAATTAAGTTATATTTCGAGTCAGAGTCTAAATAATTACAAAAATAACGGGTTATTCACGCAAATGCCCCTATTTCGGGTGATCTTTATTTTTCGCCCCTTAAATTTGTGGTCTTTAATTTTTGCCCTTCACCAATTTTCACGCGGCACAAGTTTAAATTTCGCTCAGCGTAAGTTTATATTTTCGTATCATAATATCCCACAAGTTATGTCAGACACGGCAGAACTTTTAAAACTCAACATAAAAATGGACAAAAACACATCGAACTCCACAAAAACAGTCACGAAAAAAAGATAAAGAATGTATGCTCAAAAGGAATAACTCCAATTTCTGAACACTATAACAAATTCTGAAAATAATATACAACTTATGCCGCATAACTTAATTCCTAAAAAACTTATGTCGAGCGAGACATAAGTTCAGTTTCTGAAGATAAATGTTATAGAACTTATATCGAACGAAGCAGGTTTGGATATTTTCATTAAATGAGTAGCAGGAGTAAAAATTAAGGACCACATATATGAGGAGCAAAAATTAAAGACCAATGCGTTTGAACGGAAATCTGTGCCAAAACTTCAAAAACACCATCTAGTAAGTTCAATAATAATTTAAATTAAAGTCCAGTTTTATTTGGGCTAATCCATTGAATTGAGCTCCAAAGAGATGAGCTTATTTTGCTAGCTTAAGGTCCAAATAACTATTAATTCATCATAAAGTTCAGGATCATGCCACGGTCAGATTATAGAGTTAATGAAATTACACCACATGCCAAGAAATGCGGCATGCCAAGTCACTCAAACAACCAATAGAATTATGCTAAAAGTGCAAATGACACGTTCTAGCCAATTAAATCAGAACTTGTTATCGAGCAATGTGATCGGTAGGTAATTCAAATGAACCAATCAAATCAACCAAAAGAGTCCAAATGGAGGGGGGGGGGGGGGGGGTGGAGGTGGTATAACCATTATTTTAGCTGATCTCTTATCTATCTAAGAAAATGGATATTAGGTTGCCTATAAATTCTTCCTTCTAACACTTGATTCAAACAAGGCCAAGATATCGGACCTTCGAAGATGCTATATAAAGTTCCTCGATGGTAGTGGCATTAGACAACCATTTTTAGGCAACGAAAAATTAACAAAGTCATTCCTTGAAAGGTAGAGATAAGAAAGGACTTTTTGTTAGTATAAGGTAAGCTTTTTCGTACCGGTTGTTACCCTGTCATGATCAAAGTAATATTCCAGTTGGTATAAGAGTTGGGGAGATAGTGAGGATTACTGATAGGAAAGTGAAGTTCTGTTCCATGTGGGGAAGAGTAAGGGAGATAGTGAAAGTAACTGTGTTGCACACACAGAATCACTAAAGATATTGTCAACACTTGTGTGTAAAGTTTGTCAATCTTGACTGTAAGTTAAATACTTCGAAAAAAATAGATATAACTTAAATAGCATTTGTAAAATCGACTACTGGATACAATTCCAACATATTCAAATAAGCAGCCCAGTCAAAGCAGCCCAGTCAGCAAAAAGCAAATTCTACAAGCTTATTTTAGTTCTCGTCCCAACTGTAGCAACATTAGTGGAAGGCCATATATGCGCCTTTTCCCTAAGGACGGGACAAGATTAGACCAAACGTTTAGTAAGCGTTTGGACATGAGATGAAATTCCAAATCATCCAAAAAGACATGATTTGGAATTTCAAATTTTCTAAATGTAAAAATTGATCAGTAAGTTTATATTTTGTAAAAAAAATTCATAAGTTGGTAGATATATCTACCCATCATGTTTACTAGTCATTTATATAAAAATTAAAAGATCTGTAAGCTGATAGTATATTTATAATAAAATTACTCTTACCAACCATATTGGAAGATTATATTAAAGAGTAGTTACATTACAACTCATGTTCAATTTTTCATTTTATTGAACTAAAATTTAATCAATTGATGCTGTATTTTTCAAAAAGGCCTTCTAGTAGCGTATTAATTTTGTTATGAACTATAACTTGCTCATTTGGTAAGATTATATAAGAATTGAAAAAGTGTTGATGATTTTCACAACTTGTGGATTTTTATGTCCATAAGAAAATTACAACTTCAGAAATCTAAATTGCATGTACAAACATAATTTCATCTCGCGATTTCATCTAGAAAGCAATTGATATTGATACAGTTTGCTTCCTTAACTCAATTAGTAGGATCCTTAGAGTCCACCCCTTCCGCACACTACGAGTGAAAGGGAAAAAGTAAAGACAATCATTAAAGTAGCCCAAGCAAGACTTACTATATCCATATGAATTATGTCCCCTACAATCATGTCCAAACGGCTCCTATAATGTATAACAAAACTACTCAATTTCAGATGGTACAATGACAAACTTGACTTGTATTGACACTGACTTTTACAATTTTAAGCTTGTTGGCTCTACGTGAGAAATACATATAATAACAATCTGTAAATTTAAGGAACATGACATCCACAAACATATGACTGTAACAGGAAGATTACATCTTAGCAAAGCCAGAAGTGTACTCATGTATTTCTAGCACAAACGCATCCTTCACAATTCAATTGCCACAGGACAAAATAACGAACAATAAAAGTATTGACAGTACAAGTTCTTCGCGCATACGTAATAAACCTTTTACAGAGGAGTCTCCTGACATTTTCAAGATTATGTCCACAATAAGTAGCAATTTGATGAGCTGACAATATTTCGCAGATGACAACAAGCCAACTAGAAGTACCTAGTGCACTCCTCCAAAAGACAGCAACAACAAAGAGTAGCCAAACTGTAGAAACAGATCAGCTTTAAGCAAACAGTATAAATGACACAAACAGATGAGATGTCACGAATAGACAATCCAAACCCAGATATATATATATACTGCATGGTGCGCGCGCGCATGTGTGTTTATCATGATTTTCTTCGTGTTGATCAACCAAATTACATTTTGCATGTGATATGATCAATTGCTCAGTACTTTCTTGGCTAACTTGCCCTATTTATCTTTTCATTTTTCTTCTATGGGCGTGTGATGAGAAGGAAAATGTTTTTCAATTTTCTCATGTTTGGTTGATCAAATTTTTGGAAAATATTCTCTAGGAAAACAAATTCCTAAAAATAAGGAAAATCACTTCACTTGTGGAAGTAAGGAAAACAAGTTCTCTAAATGGCATTCCACGCTGATTGTCTTCTTTCCACCCTCTAACACACCCACCCCTAACCCCACCCCGCATAGCTCCCATACCTACCATCTCCCACCCCACCCCACCCTCATCACCGCACCTCCATAGTGTTTACCTAGATTATATACAAATGCTTTTGAGACAATATATTCTGCTTACTTACCCAACATAAGAAAATAAGTAAGAAAATCACTTATTTTCCACGAAAACATAATCCTTCAAACCAAACACACCCTAAGTTTCGGCTTGTATTCCCTCTGTCTCTCCCCCTCTCTTTCCCCCCTTCCTTTCGAATACCCCCAATAAGCAAGACTAACACATGTAAGAGACAAAAGAGGAGGAACATTGCATTAGCTTATATCGACAAAGAATTAAAGAAATTTACCGAACAACAATGTTTCTGAAGCTGAAGTTTGCAACAGAAAAAGACAGAAATAGGAACCACTCATCGTTTCACAAAGAATTTATGAGCAACAAAAGCTAGATGCATGCTTTAAGCCACAAGATGAAATAATTTTATTGCTGTCATGAAACAAGAGTAGGACAGAAATAAAAGCCTCTAATGGTTTCACGAAAAATTAACTAGGGGCAAAACATATTGGTGCTATTAGCTACAAGATGAACGAAACGATAATTGATTCATGCGCAAACATAGAATTCACATTCTTCACTTATATCCCAGTGCAAGTAAGAAACTTCAAGTATGGGCATTACAGTTGAATTCTGAGGAAAATGGTGCTCTAGAACTGCAATAATTGCTATCTTAATTAGCTCCCGGGTTTTGATCTAGTGGCAAGAATGCAATGGCAAGTGTGAGTTAGACACATCTCACGAGCTCGAACTACACCATGAACAAAAAACCTAGTATTACCGTGAAGAAGGTTAGAGGAAGAAAGGGCCACTATCCTACGAATTTCAAACCGTGCGCTAGCTGACACTTGGAGAGACTCATTTTCAAGTTGCTCCCAACTATCCATTGATTCTCGCTCGAGATCGGTGTACCAATGAAAGGCGTTCCACTTCAGCGAGCGGACAAACTGCTTGACAAGAAGATCGTCATGTGTACCAAAGATTGCTACAAATCTCCACAAAATGTACAGTGTGTTGTCTTGGGTTCCCTTTGCCATCAAATTGTTCCAGCTTTGGCGGTTGATATCAAATCGGCATAGGCAGGCAGTCAATTCGCTTGGTATATTGTTTAGAATAGTACAATAAGTTTTGTGATGGTCCACTATATTGAGCTCGAATGGTGTTTGTTATCATATCTTTGTTGGATAGACAACGTCGCAACTGCAACAACTTGATTTTCATTTTGAGCGTTGGGCAAATTGGTAGCAGATTAAACCTCTTTTTCTTGTGGTGTACATGTTAGGATGTGATTGTTCATCAATTGGGCTATTTGAAGATCTTTGTCCTCCAGAATTTCCTCAACACCTCGATAGTTTGCATTATTGCTGCGAGTTGTTCCTCTGCATTGGTCACATTGGTCATCATGACACTCACCACGTTAGAAGTTGAAGAATCCACCTAGTCCTCGGACTCGTAAAAGTTAGAGCATGCTTGAGAAACTTCTCCAGACGACGAAAATGAGGTGTTGCCCCCAGATCTTATGAGTCGCCATTGTTGGTTTGTTCTTGTCTAATGTCTACAAGGAGATGAAACACTTCGATCTCTCCAAAGCACCAGCTTCGAACATGCTACGAGTCATTGGGCAAGCAACAACAATAACACTTGTGGATGGAACATCAAAGCTTTTCTCTAAGGCCATCATAGCAGTAGATCTGAGAATTTGCAGATTTGATTTTGGAGATAAAGAGATGAAGGGCAGAGTTTGCCCCACTGGGCGTGCCAAAAATCTGTTCGCAATAAATTTTGCTAGCGTAAAAATAAATAACTGCAATCACAAAGTAAATATGAGAGAAAACTATTTTATTGATTATTTGTGAGTACAATTCTACTGCTGGACATTAGCCTCGAGGAAAATGATTGCTTCAAAGACAGGATCCTTTTGGTAGCACTAGCACTGATAAATCCCAATAGAATGTGATAAGAAATCAAGAGAAGAATTTGTCAGCTACAAGGAAACAAGAATCTGAGCAATATTGTCTAATTCAACAACTCATTCATTATGTTTTCTTAACCTAAGTTTTTAGATGAAATGATCACACATTGATATATAGAATCAAAGCAGGTAAAAGTCTTCGGTTCAAATCTCCCCGCCACTCAAAAAAGCAAATGAAATATTTCATGTGCTTGGCCAATGAAAAAGAATCAAGCCAACATGTGAGGGGACACACCGTGACATAACATAATTAAGTGATTAAAAGGGTGCTCTTTGTTGTTTATTTTGCTTTGATTACCATATTATGTTGCTGTCAAAATTTTCCTTTTCTTAGTGTTTTCATAAAAGCTTCTTTGCTTTTGTATTTTCAAACCTATTAGAAAAACATTTTCTTGAGCCGATAGTCTATCGTAAACAACCTCTCTAACTCACAAGGTAGGAGTGAGATTTGCTTACACTCTACCCTCCCCAAATTTCACTTGCGGAATCACACTGGACATATTATTGTTGTATTAAAAAAGTGCTCTTTCTAGCAAAGATAAGCTTTTAGATGAAAAGGTATGTAATGAATGGTTTACAAACAATTCTTCTATTACTTCCAACAATGAAAAGGAATTACAACTCAGACTCAATATACCTAAACTTCCTAACGCTGAAATGGAAAGATAGAATTGAAAATACAAGGATAGAAAGAAGGGGATGAGAATTAGAGATACCGAGAATGGGGATGAGGAGAAACAGACTTTGAGCTTAGATTCAACAATATTTGCATAAGCTCTTCAATAGACCACTGCCGCCCTTTTAACGTGCTAGCTTTGCTTAACCCGGATCCCAGAGGAAATCCACTCTCTTGTTGGGTTGTTTAGGTCTCTCGTTGAACCTTAACTTCACCTCAGGCCAAGTCCATCATTGATTCTGTTATTACTTGTTTGGTCTACCAAGCCCATATCGGGGTTCGTAACAAGGTCACACACTTTTAACATCCACCAAAGGACAGAGCATAGTTAAGAGATGTTTTAATATATCCTAGACGAATTATGTATGCTGCTATGGCAGCTTACACAACCGCCCCCCCCCCCCCCCCCCCAACCCCCAAACTCCGGGCCAATGAGAAGAGGCGAAGTTTATTTACCTCGTGGGTAAAGTAAAGAGCAGGTGAAGCAAATGTGTAGCATTTGTCATTTTACTATCCTGACAAACGAATGAAAGCTACAGCCTACAGGAGAATGATAATACTCCACCTAATGATATTAAAATTGATAAATATACTAAAGACTGAGGCCCTCAATTAATATAGAAAAGAAATCAAGTCCGAGGACAGCAAAAAATGTTATGATTTCTTCCTATTTGCTTAAACCTTGATTGGTAAAGTAGCTAAGTACTTGTGTTAGTGAAAGGTAGCAGGTACTTGATGGAATAGTCAAGATATATGAAAGCTTACCTGGACACCACCTTTATAAATAAATAAATAAAAAGAGGAACAATCAAATGGCATGACTGAAGAATAAGCATGCTATATAATTTAATCACAGACATAGGTATAGGTTAAGCTTAGCTAAGCCGTCACGGAATAGAAGAGAAGAAACCAACATGGAGAGTGGAGACTGTTTGACATCAATTACTTCAGATAAAGATGCAATTAAATGAAGCTCTGAGTAACAGTTCCCCATGTTAAGAAGAGATGCATCGAAAAATTGAGTGCATACAGAACAATAATCTATATATCTATCTACATATATTAAAGCACGAATCATTTTCGCACGAAAATATTCTCTAAATGTTGATCGGTTTTATGCCCCTAAAAAGAAATTATTCTATAACTCCAAGTTGGATAAAATTGTAATATTTGTCTAATCAATAGTAAAGTCGATCGTTACTAGAATACGAATGAAGAATTATAGTAGTAATATGAATTACTAAAAACAGGTGAAAACGTAAAGTTATATATGAATAAGAGACCTAATTTAAATAGAACATACAGATTTCACATTGCGAAACAATATATATCGGAAGTTATATATGGTTTTTTTGCCAAACTATTTCAGCTAAGGAGCCCTATACATGTTGTGAACATAATAGGAGTCCACTTTTAAGACTCAAAATATTTGATTTTGGCTCATACTAGGAGTCTGCTTATAAAAACAAGAAAAATAAATGAAAGACAATAACTTCTTTCTCTTAGACGTGTTGTTCTTTGTTTTTTAATTTGGTGAACTATTTACTATCAGGAAAGTATAATGATATTTGTTTGCTTGTAGGTGCATTGATTGCTTAGGGATCTTGAAGACCGATAAAGATGGAAACATATGACAGATTTTTGAAGGACTTTTTCGGTGGATTAATGGTGATCTTCATCTGCAATGGAAAGTCATTAGCAAGAAGCCAAAATTTGCCGAAGTGCATTGTGTTTCCCGTAGGCAATTAATTTGATGTAATGACTTCATAGGCATGGAACTATTTTATTTCCGTTCTAAACTTTCAATTGTCTACTTAACATGCTTTGCTATTTGATTAATGTGTGAATAGCTTCTCACATTATAAACATAATTATAAAGTGCTGGTGAAGAAAAAATAATATGAAAAAAGATAAGTGAATTTCCTCACATATTAGTTTCAACGCAATTATTTAATAAAACGCTGCTCTATCAAGTGTTACACAATCTTTGACATATCTTATATATAAATAAAAGCAGGTCATGGGCCTGTTGACGTGGCGCAACACAAACAGAGGGTTTTAATTTATCTTTTTCCTCATAATTTTGGCTTTTCCCCTTATTTATTCCTGATTTTCCATCATTAAAAAACAGGAACAGAACAGACGCGTCCGTTATGGCCCTACGTCTCTTCTCCGTCGTTCTCCAAACACTTCTACCATTTCACTTTCTTCATTCACAACCCACATGCTTGCTACCATTGAAGAAGACATCACTACTGAAAGTAGCAAAGTCAAAATAAAGGATCTCCATTTTCTTCAATTTTTTATTATGTGCTATATCATAAAATTAAAATCCCTTATTTGTTTCATACACCAATTTGTCTCCTCTTCCTCTTCACGCTTACCAACCACTTCTTTCTCTTGTCTCGCTGTCACCCAAGGTAAATCTCCCTTTTCTCTTTTTTGGAATTTCAGGTTTAGTTTTACGATTCTCCTTTTGACATTTTCAAGTTCTCTTTCATGCTTGGTTGGTCTTTCGTGCTCTTTATTTTCTATATTATAGATCTCCTACTTGATTTTATTAGTTGTAACAGTCAAATTTGCATATTTTTTTGCTTTTTTGTTCACCAATTTCACAATTGTTTCTCTTCTACACTCTCCCTTTGATGTTAAAAGATAAAAAAAACACAAAAAGCCAAGAAAGCTAACCGTAACATCATCAATCATTCGAAATGTATTTTCGACGTTAATAGCAAAAACATAAAGAGAAAGCACACTCATGAATCTCAACAGATTCAAGCTAAATTATGTAAATTTTAAATTTTGTATGCCTAGGAGAATATGAACCAAGAAAAGGCAATTGGATATGCTTTGGATGTTTATGTTTCGGTAGTTCCTCTGCATATGGTTTATATTTCTCGTATGAAGTGGCTTCAATATTCTAATTGCCAATTCTACACTGAACGTTTTAACAGATGTGATGATATGTTGTACATGTATCTTTCTTCCCTTTTCCTAATTTTAGGGTAGTGCGAATTTAATTTTGGATCGGTTGAGTTTTATACACACACAAATTGGTTAATTCACCTGCTTCTTCAATGTATTTTCCCCCTATTTGTGCTCTTTGTTTGTCTACTGGGATGAACTCTTTATTCGTCTATTGTGATTAACAACAAATGGTAGTTTTGCATTTGCTTGCTTGCAATATAGAAAGAAATTTGTTTTTGTTTGCTAGGTTTGTTGCTTTAGTAGTAATCATCCTTTATCAACCTATTATTGAGATTGCTGATTTAGTATTATTTATACACCAATCCATCAGATATTGACAAAACAATATTGTTTTGGCACAATCTCTAAATCAAGCATTGTTTGACAAATTGCGCTTTGATTTTGAGAACATGTTTCTTAATTTTACCTTTTTCCCCCTCGCATTACTGAAAATGAAAACCCCGTTGTAGGAATTGTTGGCTTTTGGATTTTTCCGAAAGCATTCACTTTAAAGGCTGGTCTTATCTCCCTTGGTGCGATTGTTCTGTTAGTACATTATTCTAAAACAAAATAATATGCATAGGACATAGTGCAAGTCTCTCTGCAAGCAATTTTCTTTCTTTCCTTTTTTTAAAAAAAAATTATTGAACCCTCTTTTAGGAAATAAAAGTAGAATATTTTGTAATGTTTGTGTAATACAAGTCAAAAATACTGTTTAGAACAGGACAGGTTCATACAATGGCTATTCTTCTTTGAGACAATAGTTTTTTTAATACAGAAAAATGGCCTTTGAAAGTGGAATGGTTGGTCTTCTTCAACGCAATAGCTTCTTCATTTTTTTTTATAATACAGGAAAAAGGGCCTTTCGAAATTGAATGGTTATTCTTATTTAAAATAATAGCTTGCTTTTTTAATACAGGAAAAGGGGCGTTTGGAAGTTGAATTTTGAGAAAAATATGTTTGCATTGGTTGCTCTAGTCAAAGAGCGCGTAGATACAACTCCAAAATATTTTTATTTTTTCCTCCCTTAATCTATTAAGTAAAGTCTTTAGACATTTCAATTTAGTTTGAATGTTAAAAGTCCAATTGATTCTGATACCTTATGACTTTCTGTTCGTGTTACAAAATTCAAGAACATTGATTTGCTTTCTTTCACCATGGATATGGGCTCTATATGAAGCTTTTTGATGCTTCCAGGTATGCACTTTCTTATTTTCTAGATATTCTGCTATATGTTAGCATATTGTCTGAGGACAATAAAAGTACGAAATGAAGAGATTCTAATTAATGCGTACTGATTAGCAATTTTGAAACGAGTCATTAGATGATCAAGACGGTTGATATCCAGTAAGTCTGTGACTTCTCATGGAGTTTTTATATACGTGTTTGGTTTGTTACTTGAAAAGTGAATGGACACGTAATTTTGGGGAAAACACGTTCATGAAAGATCTTGCCCTGCCCGTTGGGGATTTTCATCGATTCCATTTGACTCATTTTTCTTGGATAAGAAATCTATATTGCGGGGGACAAAAATTTAAGAAACTTAGCTATCTTTAAATCTTTATTAAATGAGGCGGTCACTTCTCTCTTTTTGTAAATTCTACTACGAACTTTTTGCTTACCAGGAGGTGTCTTGAATGTTTCACTTTCTTTGGTAACCATGTCTATAAGATTTTCTTTTGCCAAAAAAATGAAAAGAAATATGCAAATAAAATTACTGAAAGTCTATCATGTCATCTCTTATCTTTATTTTCATTCTTTGTATAATTGTCTAATCGGTAACTAATCCACAAAAGAAGAAGAAGATCTGAATTGGTATCTTCATTGTTCCCAATTGAAATTCTCTTTATTTGCTATTTTGCTATCATTTTATATCTTGATCGCCTCATCAGCTTATTTTTATTTTTATTTAATTTATTAGACCGTTTTTCTTCATTTGTATAGGTTATATTTAATGAGCTTTACAAGATATTGGACCATGGAAACCCATCTTTACAACAAACAAAAGAAAACATCAGAGATGTCTTGTTTTCTCGAGTTGTGAAGATTAGTTCGTTTACATGTTTGCTTTAGGTTTATGTTTTATATTCTAACATGCTAATACATGAGCACTTTTTGTTAATTGGCAAGGTGAATTTGTTGAAATTTCTAATTTATGATTATGTTATATGGTATTTAAACGAATTAATACGCGAGGAAGATTTAAATTTCCTCTTCTCAAGAGAAAAAGTTATATTTGTGACCTGATAAATATTGTCGCTGCTCGAGGGCAATATTGATGCAATATTTTTTGCCCCTTTTGTGAGTTACATGAAGGAAACATTATTCAAGTTGTATAAAAAATACAAATTTCATTGAAACGTCTTTTCTAAACGTATAGTCTTTGAATTTCTCCTTATTAATTAATTATTTATCACATTTAAGGTACTCTTTAGACTGAAATTTATGTTAGGAGTTAATACAAACATGGCATGCGAATGAGTGAGTCGATAGAGGAAGCATCTATTATTTAGAGCTAGAAGTTTTGTGAACCAGCCTGTGAGGTTGACAGGACTAGGAGCTTTTGTAACCAGCCAGTGACGTTGAGATTTTAAAGAATTTTTTGTAGCGATATTCTTGGAATCAAGCAGTTGAAGGTAGTTACATCTGTAAGCCTTTGGCATTCCTTTTGTCATATTTGTTTTTAATTTGACTATTTGCTTAATCGCGACGTGAAAAATTCACGCATGCATTGGTTCCCTATTCTCTATTTGTTATAATGTTTTTTAACTCATAGTGATTTTAGTTAGTATTATCAGCTGTTTTTTCTCTCTTTATTATCTTTCGATACACTATATCAGTCTATTTTTCTTTCCTTCTGAATTCTCTTTAGAGTTTGGAGTAGCAGGATCAGTTTCTCATTCTTGCTATTCAAAAGTGTGAGGCAGATACCAAAACAACTCAGAAAATAATACTCCCTCCATTCCAAAATAAGTGTCCTTTTAGGCTTTTTATTTTGTTCCAAAATAAGTGACGCTTTAGGAATTCAATAAGAAATTAATCCTATTCTTCCAAACTTACCCTTATTTATAATCAAGAATCATTAAATAACTTTTCTTTTTCTAAGCATTAATTAGGGATAAGTTGGTAAAAACACTCCTAATTTTCTAGGAGTGAGCAATTTCTTAAGGGGTGTGCATGAGCTAAAAGAGACACTTATTTTGGAATGGAGGGAGTATAGAAGTTTATGAAAGATTGGCTTGAGTATTATTTAGATAAGTGGTGACTGAGTAATTTTGCATTACGACCTTGACGGATATATATCTTTTCTCTCTTTTTTTGTTACATTTTCCCTTCTTTAAGCTGTTACAAGGATAGTGATGTGTTCTTTTTTCTTTAATATGAGCCTTAATAATTGATAGTGATATACGAGCGGTTGACATGACTAACTATGAAATACAGTATTAAATAATTAAGAGCTTATTGTTGTTAACTGAGTAGTGAGTAGAATTCTATATAGTTGATGCTTTGACTTTAGTTTAATTGTAGCAATCAAATTTGCATTGTTTATTCAGTCCGTGTGTTTGCATCACAATTCTGAAGAGGAACCACCTCACAAATTGTTCCCAACTTAATTGTGGAAAAATAGGACGAGATGCTTATTGTGCCGCTCACGAACTATTGGAAAAGATGCCCTATAGAGAGATCATGTTTACAACTTCACGAAAAGGTGTTATTTACTCAACAGAGATGAAAAATTCCCTATAGGGACGACTTCAGGAAAAGGTGTTATTTACTCAACCGATGCAGGTTGGTAATTCTTTGAAAGTAAATCTTTACCCTTTTGTGTTCTTGGGATGTATTTGCAGCATGTAAACTCTACCTTTTTAGTTCAACAATTAATGTTTTCCACAATTTATTTTCAACATGGTTTACCGCCTAATCTAATTGTGCAGGAGTTTTCCTTTTCCTTTCTCTGTTAGACACTTTCTAATATCACCATTGCTAAAGCTTTGTACTTAGGTCAATTTGCATCCTAATGATACTATCAAAGAAAACATAACAAAGGAAAGACATGGACCTAATATAGTAAATTAAGTTATATACAACGACAGTACGATGAACTTGTATACTATCGGTGTAACTTTAACATATCATTGCAGGTTATATACTCTTTCATAAATTATTTGTTGTAAAAAGCTACATACTCCTGCAGGTAACTTAACCTTACAGTGTACAAATATTATACATCACCATGAGTGCACAAAACTTGCTCAATTTGAAATTAGGTGTTTGTACTTGATTGATGGAAGTTAGTGTAGCAAAGGTTCTCCAATGTATCATAAAATTCGGCGAATGATTTGGATACATCTAAGAAATTGGTGAGCAAGTGTGAGAAATTGTTAATTGGATAGCCAACACCAGTATCTATGTCTTCCGATGACTGTGGCTTGAATTATTATATTGGTTATTCTGCTACTCCAGCAAACAATTTTTTTCCCTTCAATATGAAGTCAGCAGTTCATTTAATTGCCTAAATACACTGTGTATTAGAGCTCGATAAATTGGTTCAATTTTAAGTGTTGAGATTTATGTCTTTCGATGATGATCATACGTGGAACGAATCTTTATGTTGGTTATTCTCCTGCTTTTGCCAACAATTTTTCGTCCTTCAGTCCGAATACAACGTTTTCTTTCTTAGTTCACATAATATACTGTATACTAGCGAATGGATTTCTAAATTGGTTCAATTTCTATTTGTTTTAATAAAAAAGAAACAATATGAAAAAAGAAGAGTAATGCACAGTTTTGCATATTGCTTAATAGATGCATATTGTTAATTGTTCACTGACCTGAATGTAGTTTTGTCTATTGGATGTTGTTTTAACATTTCAATCAATACTATGGAACTTTGGTGTTCCATCTTTTGAAAGAAAGATAAGTAAAGTAACTTTATTGAACTAAAAAAAAAAAAAATGTAGAGAATGCTGGTAGTTACACTACAAATATGTAACTTTGCTTTTGTCATAACACCTTCTGATTCCAGCTGGACCTTTGTGATCGTTAGCCTACAGGTACTGCTATTTCTAACTCTTCAAGAAATCAAGAATATTGACTACCACACTTGATGTTGAAGAAATTTGGCTCTAGAAAGAGACTCCTGCTTCTTAATCCTGGTGGTATGCTGATTCTTAAGGTGCACCATCAAGTCGTGCCACTGTTATAAGCTGCATCGTAGACTTGGTTCGCGGAAGCTTTACATATCTCTCTGTGTCCTTTTAAACTGTCTTCTCTTTTTTCCCCCTAAGTTTTAAGTACTTATGTCCGTTCGATAGACTTTGCTGGACTCTCCGGTTTTTTTTTGTAATCTTGAAAAGTGAAATTTGTGCACAAACGAACATGTATTATGAAGTTATAGATAAATCTAACGTCTAACGCTTGTGGTTTGAGGAGAAAAATCGAGTAACTTTTCAGTGTAGTGAATAATTTAAATATAGAGACAGAGAGAGAGAAACAGGGGATCATCACCATGAAAAAGAGTGGCAAATGTGCTGAATGGAACGGAACATACGGATAAAAACACACATAAATTTACAAGAACAATATGCATGAAGGAAGTTAATGCAGAATTAGCGGGAAGTGTGGTCAAAGGGAAAAACCAGTAAAAAAATCTATTTTCCATTACGTAAATAATTTATGCACTCTTACTTTAAGCATTTTGTTGTGCCGTCGGGATTATTTTTGTAATTCGTTGTTAACACACAAATATAGGTGAAACTTTCATTGATTTTTGGTTTACCATAATTGAAGTTAAGCTTTTACGTGCTGATAATATTATAACAGAAAACTCGTAGATATATATATATATTTATATAGTTATTGCATAAGCGTACTTTTCAGTCATTACTCCAAAAGAAGATTATGTAACAGTTTGACAGTTTGCTGTCACAAGTGCCTAAGCTGGAGTAAACGAGCTGCTAAATTATAAATGTCGAAAGACTTTATGGAGCAGTGGAGTTCAATATTTGGAGCCTCAATCTTACTTTCTTTTTTCAGTAGATCACAAGTGGTTAAAGAAAAGATTAGATATGATTCTCTTGCAGTCACAAAGTTTCTTGACTATTAAACTACTCTAAAACGCTAACGAGGAGACAACCTTACAAGTTATATTATGACCTGCTCCATATAAAATGTTGTATATTTGGACATTAGAAGAGTAATATCCAGTAGAAATGCAATTAACCCCTGTGGACCACAAGGTTAAAACAAGCAGTTTATAATCGCGCGAAGCGCGATCATCTTACCTAGTTTTATTCTAATTTCACACTCCATGTCATATCGAACTTTGTTTTATCATATATTATGCGTACTGGGGTTTGAAAAGTATGTAGCAGAATGATGGAGAAAAAGAATCGGCAAAGTAGCGCCTTAAAGGCCACAACCCACAGAAGTCATTGGTCTAATAAGGTGAGTAGTAATTATTTTTGGCAAAAAAAAAAAAAAAAAAACACAACAACAAAAAACTATGACATAAGCAGATGATGTAGATTTTTCTTTTTGTCAATTCTAATAAGATCATAGGGAGAACAAGGTATGACAATTGTAAATTTCAGTTTAACTATGATATTCTACACTATAAAAAGTTTATCTAACATAACAGGATGATGCTACAAACCCAATGATATGCTTTAATCTCTGACTCTAAAGTTAAATTCTTCTGAAAAACACACTTTGTCATTACTCAGTCATTGTTTGGTTTCTAATAGTAAGTATTTAGTTTCTTCCTTTTTATATTTCAATTATTTATTCCTCTATTCACCTAATTTTTCCTTTATAATTATGGAGCCCCAATCGACAAGAAAATAGTGAAAGTATGGGTCCTACTTTGATAAGTGTATACGGTAAAACCGGGTAAAGTTTGTCCGGTGCAACTCGGGATTGGTAAAAGGAAGAGAACGAACGGTAGTGTCTGATCCGAAGAAACTTTGCATGATTTCGTTGTATCCGGAGATAACTCCTTATCGTGGTTGGTCCGGTGTCCGATCCTTATATGGCCGAGTTGGTTGTAGCCGTTTGCCTTGGTCGAATACAGCGAGATCAGTCGTGGCCGTTAGCCCGGTTTCTTCGTGACCATTCTGATCGTGGCCGTTGGTCCGGATAATCGGTTATTCGCCCGCCACGTGTGGGAATCTGCCACCTTCTTCTCACAGTCGTACGGGTGTCAGACCGTACGACCTAACCTTATCCATATTAGGTTTTCTTTATCCTAAAAGGGGCCCATGATGTATAGGAGGCCCATAGAGGAAAACTATAAATAGGGGTCATTCTCTCATTTTGAGGGTTGGCTTTTCTGATTGAAGAGCTTTGTACTTCAAATATATGATAAAATTTCTCTTGCCTAGTGTTCTTCAGATTTTGGTCCGGTTATAACTGAAACAGATCATTAAATCTCTTTATTCAGTATTGCACCTAATATATATATAGATATATAGAAAATTTGTCTCAAATACAAAGATTTGAACGTCTTGGCTTAACCTTTAACATATCAGCTCACTATTCGCTCAAGCCCTTAATAAGCCAAATAGATTCGACTTTCTTTATTCCTCAAAATATAGATTAAAGTACCACATATCTTTTGCCTCATTTACAAATTTAACTTATTACCCATTTTCGAGGTAAACAATAAGGTAATAGTGAAATTACATAGTCTATTTTAAAAGGACAACAATGAAATACTTTGGTATGGTTTTGGTGAAATCACCATTATTATACTGAAAAGAAAATCTAAGTTTCGGCTTGTTTATACAGGACTAAATTAATATGATAAAAAATCGGAGGATTTAGGAAGGTTATCAACTTTGCCGCAAACTACCCCGTCAAGATACATTTCTACAACAAAATTCCAATTGTTGATCAAGTTCTATTGTCCCTAAGCCATGGTATGCTGGATGAAATCACTAATTATAATTAATTTTTAAAAAGCTTCATTATGACTACGGATTAGTTTTCTATTGATAGGAAAATAATTAATAAGAACCCTATTGGAATTACATGACCACTTCTATTAAATAGTAATAAAATATGTTCAAGAGTATTAATTATTTAATCGAAAGTACAGATAAGAGAGTTTAGAGCCTGTTTGGATGGGCTTAAAAAAAGCCGCTTATAAGCTGAAAACAGCTTATAAGCCAAAAAAAAAAAGTTGGTGTAGTCCAACTTATTTTTTTTTTTTTGGCTTATAAAGCCGTTTTTAAATTATAAGTTTTTAGATAAGTTAAGCCAAACAAACCCAATTAATTTTTTGGGCTTATTTTAAGCACAAAATGGCTTTAAGCTGGCCAACCAAACACTCAAAAAAACTGAAAACAACTTATAGGCAACTTATAAGTCAATCCAAACGGGCTCTTAGTATGGTACTTCTGAACTTGATAAGGAACTAGATATCAATTTTACACTAAAATACAGTAAAATAATTGATAAAAGGTCTATAAAGGTACATGCTTAAGATTCCGATATTCCAATATGCCGTTAATGCTAAATTCTGAACCAAACCAAAATTTTAAAGATTATATTGTAAAGAGCCGATCTTCATAAAGGAAGATTGTCTTTTTTAGATTGACCTAAAACGAGGGGGGGGGGGGGGGGAGGTGCATATATAGGACAAAAATCGTATATCGATATATCATTTTTTGTAGATTACTTATGTCAATTTTAGTTTATCGTTATTAAACAATTGAAGAATAGTTAGTTTCAGTAAGATTATATATTAACTGAGATCATGCTAAGACTGAAATCATAATATTATAGATGGGGGTTACGTGCGAGGCACGTACATAGAGACTAGTCTATATCTATATTATCTTAAAAGTATGAATATAAATGTTGGTTGATCAAAATATCTTTTAACTATTGAACGACTTTTATACCCTTAATGAGCTCTAATCCTATTTATTTTGAACTTACTTCTTGAACCAAAAAACCTAAAACTATAAACGTAAAGCACGTTAGTGATATTCTTTTCTTTAGGGACAATCCTATTATTACTAGGAAGTAGGAACTAACTAATTAAGTAAATTAATTAGGAACTTATTTATTTAAAAGTTAGAAAATCACATCTATTAAAATATATACTCCTTTGCACAAGAGTAGGTAATAATTATTTTAGACCATATTTTATATTAGTTTTGAGAATACCTCACCATGAAAGGAGACAACTAGAAACAGTACACGTTTGAGTTCTTTTTTTTAAGGACTCAAAATTCTAAAATCTCAAACATAGTAGATTCAGGTTTCGTAATATAGCTGTAAGTTGCTATGAATATTTTTGTTTTATTTAATCATCCAATTGAGACATGTAACTTTTTTTCTTTCAATCAAATGTCATTGTTATTTTTAATATTATTATTTTTCTTGAGAGGTATTCCAGTTAACTGAAAATAATATGCAGAATATAACTCGTAGGACCATAATTGCTCGTGTATTTTAATTATTGTTTGTTTGGTCTTTGACATAATATATTATAATTCCAAATTTTTTCAGCCAATATTGTGATGTTCTAATTTTACTTTTTCATAAAACATATCAATAATTCAATTTCTCGAATATTTTGGAATACTAACGAAAGCTAATAGGTTCTAATAGCAAGAGTTAATACGATTAGATATGTAGAATATAAATTATGTAAAATACCCGCCCCCTTCCCGCCCCCTTCCCAAATTGTAAGTCTTTACTCCAATTTGGGGAGCTTGAGTTTTTTACATTTAAATATGAGTAAAAAATGATTATATTATTTGTATCAAGATTTTGAAAATGTTGAGTGTGCGAACAAAGTACCACATTGGTAGCTGAAAAGAAAAAGGAACTACTTATAACGAGTTGAATACTCTTAATGATGTGAGGCCTTTTGGGGAAAACCGTGCGGGCTTGGCTCAAAGCGGACAATATCACATCATGTTACGAGTATCTTTGGGCCGTTTTAGCCCAACAACTGGTATCAGAGCCAATGGTTTGGCGGGACGAGTATGAAGATGGCGGAGTGTGGCGTGGGGCCCGGCTTAGTGCCTTTGCCCGTCTATGGGCCGTTTACGACCTTACCCTCAGAATAACACTCATTCCCACGCCTTGGGATTCGGTGACCGTAAATACTCTGACGATGTGGGTGGCACATAGACATGTTGAATCTCTAACCCGTGATATGATAATGAGCCATGTGGAACTTAGTTCGAGGGGGAGATTGTTGAGTGTGCGAACAAAGTACCACATTGGTAGCTAAAAAGAAAAAGGAACTACTTATAAGGAGTTGGATACTCTTAATGATGTGAGGCCTTTTGGGGAAAACCGTGCGGGCTTGGCCCAAAACGGACAATATCACATCATGTTAAGAGTATCTTTGGGCCGTTTTAGCCCAACAGAAAACTCCATGTTGAACTTGAGATATAGATTAACATTATTGGCAACACAGTAATATTATAGCATGTTCGGTCAAGCTTTTGGGAGGTCAAAATTGGTTTTTTCTTCTTCTTAAAAAATGCGTGTTTGGCCAAGCTTTTGGGAGAAAATAAGATCTTTTGCGAAATAGCAGAAACTGTTTTTCAGAAGCTAAAAAAAGTAGTTTTTTCCGAAAGTATTTTTTTGAAAAACACTTTTGAAAAAAATACACTTAGAAGCATTTTTTAAAAGTTTGGTCAAACGCTAAGTGTTTTAAAAATTAATTAGTCAAACATAAACTGTTTCTCATCAAAAGTAATTTTTTGAAAAAACACTTTTCAGAATAAACTCATTTTAGAAGCTTGGCCAAACAAGCAATTAGTCTGCAAAAAGGAACTATTGGTCAATGTAACTCTCAAACAATTTTATGCGATACTGGTGAATTTTAACTTTAGTTTGGTTTAATAGTTATTGCATTCATGATCAATTAACATATTTTTTTCTTCTCTTTCTTTTTAGATATTCTGAAATGATTTTTTGTTTGCCAGTTAGTTTTTGTTTTAATTTCTCGACTCTAACTATAATTTTGATATTTTACAAAGAATTTTTTGATTCAAAACACTTGCTAATAATTGATATGGTATTAACTTAAAACCAATGTAATTATATTAGGATTTTACTAAATATCGTGGACTTTAATTTTGAGTAAGAATTGTTATTTCACTACAATTGTGAAACTATAATCCTAAATATTTACACTATCAAGAACAGAGATAACGTTGTTATCATCTTGAAATCTAAACAAAAGATGCACAAATTAAATAAGAATTAGTAGTAGATTGGTTTTATATATTAACCGAAATTATAATCAAGTAATATTACCCAGTTATTTTTTGTGATAATTGACAGAGAATAACGTGCAAGTGCACGTTCGTAGAGACTAGTTATTTTAAAAGCATGAATATAAATGTTGGTTGACTAAAATAGCCTTTAAATATCGAACGAATTTTATACCCTTAATTAAGCTCTAATTTTGTTTATTGTAGGACATACTACTCAATACAAGTTAGGACTACTAATCCTATTACTACTAACGTTACTCAATAGGTGGACGATTAATCCCCTATTACTACGTTACTCAATGAAGATTAGGAATGTTTTCCTAAGGGAAAAAAAAAAGAGAGAAAATTAAATATGCTATGTTGAATAACAATGAACAAAATATTAAGATGTAGCCTAGCGATCCCGTCGAACATAGACGGTAAAATTAAAAATGATAAAAGCCAAAAAGATATGTTTAATATAAAAATTTATTTGATTTCAAACCCCAAATATTAGAAAAGTCGATATTGAAAATTTTATATAAGGTTAAATTATAATTTATTTTATAATACTAAATATTAGGACTTCCTATACATAGTTCAAATAAGGAAAGATAATAATCAAAATTTTAGTTGATTTTGAAATCCTAATATTAAAAAAAAAAATACGATTTCATCCAATATAAAATCTATTTTTAAAGGTTAAAAAAACTAAATTACAAACTTACCTCACGTTTTAGATTTTAGTAAATTGATTACCTTTTCTTTTTTACTTGAATTGTATTCCCAACTTAATTTGATATGGAGACTAAACACTTTTATATAAAAAAAGTCATTGTTCCACATTCTACATCGTAAACTTTTCAAGAAGTATTAATTTTAAACTTTATATTGCTTCGGAAGAAGATAAAAAAATTCGAAAAACTTCTCGAAAGGTATTATTTCTTCCCATTATTATAATTTTATTTTAAACTTTATTATTTATTTGTGTTTAGAGATCGCTGTTACAACTTATAATCAACCGTGTTGTTGTGCTTTAGCTTAGAATTTTGATATTTTATTATTCCGTTGACTAAAAATCAACTCATACGTATAAGTTTTTGACAGTGAGACTTATTACATGTCCTGAGAAAAATATAATCACTACTAAAAAACTGCCAAAAATCGACGGACAAAAAACCGATGGACTGCGTCGATTTTTTGCATTTCTATTTTTTTAAAAAAAAATTTAATTAGAAAACCGACGGACGACGTCGGTTTTTTTGGCAGAATTTTGAAAATATATTTGTGCCAAAAAAAACCGATGTCCCAGGTCAGTTTTATTAAATAATAATAATAATAATAATTAATATAAAACCGACGGACAACGTCGGTTTTATTTTTAAAAATATTTTAAATAGTTTGCAATTCATTTTGTTTTTAAAAAAATTAATAAATAATTTTTTTAAGAAACCGACGGACATGGTCTGTTTTTTTTTTTTTTTTTTTTTTTTTTTTTTAACAAAATGGCCAGACGGGTTTATTTCTCATTTCTCCTCCTCTTCCCAAACAAAACTCCCCATTCCCCTAAAACCCACCCCGCTGCCCAACCCCCTCCGCCCAGCCCCGCCGCCTGCGCAGCCCACCCTCACCTACCCCAGACCCATATTTAACTTAATAAATTGAGGTTAGTTTCTTTTAAATTAGGGCTTTTAAAATTCTTTCAATTTTAGTTTTATTTGTAGATTTTAGGCCTAATGTTAGTCTATTTAGCTTTGTTAAACATCATTTGCAATGTTATTAATGTTGAATTTGTGAAAAAATATAAACTTTATTTGACTAGTATACTTTTCATATATATATATATATATATTTTTTTTTTTGCTTGAGATTGTGCTATACTTTATGTTCATTGTCAATGTATTTGTGTTAGCTTAGTTATCATTGTTTGTAATATTTTGATGTTGAATATGTGCAAAAATGTATACTTTAATTATTTGACTAATTTTTTTTTTTTTTTGTTGGATTGTGCTTTTTGTTAGAATCCATCAGTTATTAAAATTGTTATTGATCATTCAAAATTAGAATTGGTTGATATTGTGCTTTTCAAAGTTAGAATTGTTAAGTTATAATATTTTTATAACCTCAAAACTAAAATGTAGACTTTATTTCACTAGATTTACTTTTCAATTTTTAGAATTGGTTGGGATTGTGCTTTTCAAGGTTAGAATTATTAAGTTATGTTAGAATTATTAAGTTATAATATTTCTATATCCTCAAAACTAAAATGTAGACTTTATTTGACTAGATTTACTTTTCAATTTTTAGAATTAAATTTAGAATCCATAAGGAATTAAAGTTAGAATTGTTATTGAGAATTCAAAGTTAGAATTGGTTGGGATTGTGCTTTTCAAAGTTATATTAAAGTTAGAATTGGTAGGTATTGTGCTTTCTTAAATTATTGATGTTCAATTTGTGAAAAATATAAACTTTATTTGACTAGTTTACTTTATATATATATATATATACATACATATATATATATATATACATACATATATATATATATATATATATATATATATATATATATATATATATATATATATATATATATATATATATATATATATATATATATATATATATATATTTTCGGATTGTGCTTTTCCAAATTATATTAAAGTTAGAATCCATAAATTATTAAAGTTAGAATTGTTATTGAGAATTCAAAGTTAGAAGTGGTTGGGATTGTGCTTTTCAAGGTTAGAATTGTTAAGTTATAATATTTCTATAACCTCTAAACTAAAATGTAGACTTTATTTGATTAGATTTAATTTTTAATTTTTAGTATTAAAGTTAGAATCCATAAGTTATTAAAGTTAGAATCGGTTGAGATTGTGCTTTTAAAAGTTATATTAAAGTTAGAATCCATAAGTTATTAAAGTTAGAATTGTTATTGAGAATTCAAAGTTAGAATTGGTTGGGATCGTGTTTTCTTAAGTTATATTTTAAGTTAGAATTCTTAAGCTATAATATATTTCTATAAGCTCAATAATTTGTGGGTATACTTTTGTAGATGGATCGTATGTGGATGTATAATATGAATAATAGTAATCGTGTGGGTGTACATGATGAATTTGTTGAAGGTGTTGATGGGTTTATCACACATGCAATGTCGCTTCACCCTTTTCAAAATGAAGGGGTAATTAGGTGTCCTTGTTCTCATTGCCGGTATGAAGTATTTGAAACCGGAAGCGGTCGTAGTTCATTTATATAGTCGTGGGTTTAAGTAATATTATGTTTGGACCGATCATGGAGAGACTCGATGGGGTCAATGGTATATTTTATAATATGGTTGTTGGTGAAAGTAGTGTCGCAGAATATAGTCATGTCCAATATGATAGAGTTAATAATATGATTAATGATGCTTTTGGTATATAGTCCGGTTTGAACCTGCAGCAAAATTTTGATAACCTCTCCTAATGAAGAAGCAATGCACTTTATCAAGAATTAGAAGAGGCAAGTCGTCCGCTCGGGTAGGAGTCGCATTCTAAGTTGTCTATTATAGCTTAGAATGATTAACATCAAATCGTATTGGATCAAGCTAAGCTACGACTCAATGATTAAGCTTGGGGAACTAGTTAGTCCGGAATTGACATACCTAAGAGTAACTATGAAGCAAAGAGATTGGTCTCAAATTAGGATTGTCGTATGATATAATTCATTGTTGTCCAAACGGTTGTATGTTGTTCTATAAGCAAGATGCTGATTTAAATGAATGTAAATTATGTGGACATGTGCGTTATAAGCGGACACCTAGTGAGTCTGGGTTTGAAACCGTGCAAAATTTTGAGGAACCTCCTAATGAAGAAGCAATGCACTTCTATCAAGAATTAGAAGAGGCAAGTCGTCCGCTCTGGGTAGGGCGTCAACATTCTAAGTTGTCTATTGCAGTTAGAATGATTAACATCAAATCGTATTAATTTCATTGCTCGAAGGCGCTATGGACTCAATGATTAAGCTTGTGGGGGAACTAGTTAGTCCGGAATTTGACATACCTAAGAGTAACTATGAAGCAAAGAGATTGGTCTCCAAATTAGGATTGTCGTATGATATAATTCATTGTTGTCCAAACGGTTGTATGTTGTTCTATAAGCAAGATGCTGATTTAAATGAATGTAAATTATGTGGACATGTGCGTTATAAGCGGACACCTAGTGAGAAGATGGTTCCAATTAAGGCGATGCATTATTTACCTATTATACCTAGGTTAAAGAGGTTGTTTGCATCACCGAGTTCTGCTCCTCACATGAGATGGCACAACGAAAATAGAAGGACACCTGGTGCTATGTGTCATCCATCGGATGGAGAAACGTGAAAACATTTTGACAGAACTTATCCTGATTTTGCTAGTGAACCAAAAAACATTCGTTTGGGTTTGTGTGCGGATGGTTTCACACCATACTCTGTTTCGGCTGCACCCTATTCTTGTTAGCCTGTATTTCTTACTCCATATAATCTACCGCCTGAGATGTGTATGATAAGTCCCTATATATTCCTAAATTGTGTTATCCCTGGTCCTCGTAATCCAAAAGTTTTGATTGATTTCTATCTACAACTTTGATTGATGAGTCAAAACAATTGTGGTGTGAAGCTGTAGTGACATATGATGTATCAACTAAGAGCAATTTCAATATGTGTGCTTCTTTGATGTGGACTATTAATGATTTTCCTGCATATGGGATGTTGTCTGGTTGGATGACTGCTGGAAAGCTTGTTTGTCCTCATTGCATGGAAAATAGTAAAGCTTTCACTTTAAAACATGGCCACAAAAATTCAAGGTTTGATTGTCATCGTCAGTTCTTGCCTATGGATCACCAATTCAGGAAAATGAAATAAGCATTTAGAAAGAATAAAACTGAAAATGATCCCCCACCTCGAACATTGTCGGAGAAGAAATTTGGGGAGGGTTTGTCACTTGCCTAAGGTCACAGAAGTTGCCCCTTATAGACTACCTGGTTGTGGTGTTGGACATAATTGGACTAAACAGAGCATATTCTGGGAGTTACCTTATTGGAAGGATAATCATCTACGGCATAATCTTGATGTGATGCATACTGAAAAAAATTACTTTGATAATTTGTTCAACACTATTATGGATGTTAAAGGCAAGACAAAAGATAACCCAAAAGCTAGATTGGACCTAAAGGAATATTGTGGGCGCCCTGAATTGAACTTGCAAGAGTTAGCGAATAATAAAGTGTTCAATCCCAAGGCTAGTTTTTCATTCACTTTGGAGGAGAAACGAGATATTTTTCAATGGGTTAAGAATTTGCGGATGCCAGAGGGATATGCGTCTAATTTTGACAAGCGTGCTGATATGAATGAAGGAAAATTGATTGGTATGAAAAGTCATGATTGCCATGTTTTCATGGAAACTTAGATTCCTATTGCATTTAGCCGCCTACCGGAAAGAATATGGAAACCAATCACAGAGATAAGTTTGTTCTTCAAGAATTTATGTTCTAACACTTTGACGGTAGAAAACCTTCAAAGAATGGAACAGAATATGCCAGTCATTACAACTAAGCTCGAGAAGATCTTTCCATGTGGATTTTTTTATGTGATAGAACATCTTCCCATTCATCTTGTACAAGAGGCACGCCTTGGAGGCCCGGTACTAGGTGGATGTATCCTTTCGAGAGGTAAGGAACCAAACTTACTACCTCTTTCTTTAATGTATTTTGTTAACTAATTATCGTTCTATTGATATTAAACATGTGCAGGACCATTGGCAAATGCAAAAAGTTGGCTAAGCAGAGATCTAAGATTGAAGGATCTATTTGCGAAGCGTATCTTGCAAAGGAAACAACACATTGCTGTTCATACTATTTCGGAGAGCAAGTGTCGTGTATGAGAAATAGGCCCAACTGTAATGATGAGGGCGGGGTTGATCCTAACTACCCACCAATGTCCATCTTTAATCAACCGAGACAAGGTTAAAAAGCCTCCAAAACGAACCCGAGTAGTATGGAGAGGCGGGGCGGAGTGTGACACATGTTTTGCTCAATTGCCTTGAAATTCAAGTATATATTCGGTGAGTGTCGAATTATGTTATTGAATTAAATGGGTAACTCATAAGGGTGAAATTAATAAAAATCTTGCATATGTCAAACAGTTATTTCGTAGAACTTGAGCGCGATGAAGCCATATATTCTAAGTTTTCCCATTGGTTGTACGATTTTGTGAGTGTGGAAATTCATTGCATAATTTCAATTAAATGTAGGCTACATATAAGTTATTGAATTTTAATTTTCCTCCTTATTATATAGGTTTATCATACAGGAGAACATTCCCAATTTGTGAAAGATATAGCTCTTGGACCAGGCAATGAAGTTAAGACAATGAAAAAGTACATTGTTAATGGTTACAAGTTTCAAACCGAAGAAGTTTCTCAATATAAGAAGACGAATAATAGTGGAGTGTGCATTAAAGGTGATGCTGATGGTAGCGGTGTAATTGTTGATTATTACGGTGTGCTGCAGAAGATCATACAACTTAAGTATCCAGGTTACCCTAAGAAGAAGATAACATTATTTCGGTACAAGTGGTTTGATCCAAGCCAAAGAGGTACAAGGGTGACAACATAATGCAATTGAAGTCAAACACACGAGACAGTATAATCGTTTTATAATTGCACAAAATGCTAAGCAAGTGTATTATGCTCCATATCCTTTGCGTAGGGATAAGGCTAATTGGTGGGTGGTTATAAAGACTAAGCCTATGGGAAGGATTGAGGTCGATAATGCATTAGATGTGGCGTATCAAAATGATGTACCAGTTGTTCATCAAACAGTGGACACAGAGTTAGAAAATAGTCTGGAACATCCTCAACACATATTAGAAGAAGTTGATGAAGATCTGTAACTATCATAGAAAACGTTGAGGAAGAATCAACCGATGGACCTGAAACAAGCGATGGGGAAGAATCATATGATGAAAATGAAACAAGCGAGGATGAGTGGGAGGATGACTAGTTGCATGTTAGTTTATTCTATACTTGATAATAACACAATTCTATACTTGTTAAATTTTTATTCTAACGTTATTAACTTTCTATATGCAGATGTCATCAGGTGGTAATGATCAAGGTAGAGGTAGAGGTAGAGGTGGAGGTACTAGTAAGAAAAAAGATAAGAGACCTATAGATCCTACAACTACTAGTAGCCAGTCCATTCCCTCCGCTCCACATATGCAGTCTACTCCGACTCCTTTTTTTATGCATGGCTCTTCTATGCAGGCCTAGTCTGGTCAGTGGGTCTTTCAGCCGGCACCACCTCAGCCGGCATCATTTACCCATCCTACTTGTATACCTACACCTATGTATTGCCCACCACGTGGCAGATCTCCTAGAAGATCGGCTACTTTATCTCCTTCTCCTTCTCCAAGCGGTACATCTCCCAGTGTATCTAATTTGCGCCTTAGAGATAGCAGCTCTGAGCCTGAGTCACTGCCATCCAGCCAGTCTCAGACTCATCTTAGTCCTCCTGCACCTGCACCTGCACCGGTTCCTGTTCAGGCATCGGTATATCATGATTTATAGCAGGCAGATAGAGATTCGATCGGTCGAATTTTTATCGTGCCTGAGGGAGCTGGGTAAGATTGTCTTTTATTAAGTTTTCCTAAAGTTTTTTTCATCTTTATCTTATATGCGTTAAATTTTTTAACTGCAAGTACTATCCAGATCACGAAACTACAAAAGCCTTGCCGGATGTTGTTCGGAGGCTTTATAGTGATCGGTTTTATACATCATGGGGTGAAATTCCATATGATACTTGACAGACTATGTTTAGAGAGTTTAACGTATGCATCTTATTATACATTTCATAACTTGAATTTACTTTTATATAAATCATCTAACATTAGCCATTTGATTTACAGATGTATTGTACATGGGATCCAATGGACAATGATAGGGTTGTTGCGAACTTTGAGAGGAAGGGGAGTGCAAGGATGTCTGATTGGTTTTCGAGGGCTAGAAGGTATATGAGGAAGCCCTAATGGCTAAACGCCGAACAGTGGGAGAAATTTAAGGCATATTAGCGAACTCTTGAGTTTATCGCTAAGTCCGAGCAGGCAAAGGTTGCCCGTGCATCCTAGAAAGGTGGCTCTTTGCACACTACGGGTGTAAGAAGTCGGGGGCACATGGCTAGGACAATGGTAAGTAGTTTTATACTTTTAAAGTTACCTACGATCAATATATCATTATTGACTTTAACTATTTTTTTGCAGAAAAAGGCTACTGGACAAATGCCGACTCAAGATCAGCTATTCCTAAAGACCCACACAAAAAAGAAGAAGTAGGAGTCGAATCTGATCATATGGGTTGAGGACAGGGCTCGTGAATCCTATGTAAGTGATAATTTTATTATTTAAGTAATTATATATAAGTTCAATTATGATATATTCGTTATATACTACGTTTCATTTTTTAATATACAGACGCAATTTATGGATGATGTGAACCAGTACAACCAAACTCAGACTGAGCAGCCGACCCATCCTCCATCGGAATTAGAGATAGATTTTGGTGTAGAGTAGTTGGGGAGTACAAAAGGGTAGAGTGAACGGTCTAGGCCCAAGGAACAACTTAAGTCGCCTTCGGTCAGGAATGCGAGGTGAAAGGTCTTCTCGACAAGCCGAGGGAGTTGATGGTGTTCAGGTCGCAGCTATGGCGTAGCAAATCGCTGAACTTAGTAGGAAATTAGCTGAGACTGAAGCAAAAAGACTTAAGGAAAGTAACTCCATGAAAGCGAACCTTGAATCGCTCATGGCACAAGTTAAAAGCCACATTGCATGTGGACAATTTGTTGTGCCCCTTCTCCCTCCCCCCCCCTTCCGACCCCGGAAGATGATGATGACGGTGATTACGTAGCCCGACACTTAGGATGATCGATTATAGTAGTTTGGATTTAATAATGGACTTATGTTAAAACTAGTTAATTGTACTTTTGGTTGAACATTTAAATATTTTTGAACTTTGAAGGTCTATTTAGATAGTAATTGATGTGTTTAGATAGTGTTTGGTGTGTTTTATTATTACTTAGGGTGATTTTATGTGTTGTAGCTCTTTTAGAATTGATTTGGAGCATTTTAATGCTAGCTTTGAGCGACTTTTTTGATACCGGTTTTTGTGTGTGTGTAGGCTGTAAAACGCAAGAATTACATGCAGGAAATTTTCCAAAAAACCGATGCAGTCCGTCGGTTTTATGGAAATTAATTCTTAAAATTTTCAAGAAAACCGACGCACTGTGTCGGTTTTTTATTTAAAATAAAAAATTAAATAAAAAAACGACGTAGTGCGCCGATTTTTCATAAAATTTATATTGTTTTTATTTAAGATAAAAAAATCAGAAATTAAAAAAACCGACTTAGTCCGTCGGTTTTCTTAATTTTTTTTAATTATTGGACAAAAACCGACAGACCACGTAAGCGACTTAGTCCGTCGCAAAAAAACTGACGCGGTCCATCGGTTTTCAAAAAGCGACGCTATGTAAACCGATGGACCGTAAAGGGTCGGTTACTCATTGGTTTCATTGAAAAAACCGACGCGGTCCGTCGGTTTTTGGCAGTTTTTTAGTAGTGATTACAATGTGTTTAATTTTCTAAGTTCATTCATGCAGTGGGAGATTAATTAGATTTAGTGACAACTTCTAATCGAAATAAGTTGATCAATGCTAGTAGGTGATAGACAGTTAGACGTAAGCAGTATGTCCCAATTTTGAACAACTTTTTTTGGTGGAAAGGCAAAGCATTACCTACTGACAATTTAGATAGTTATTTGAATTGATATAAGAAATTTAATAATTAGTAATATAATAATGATTTTCAGTAGATAATGAAAACAAATACAATATTTGGTCACTAGCTTAATTCCTAATAATGGATTCTTTTAATCCTAACATATTTTTCACATAGGCAAATACATAAAGTATATATACCAAAAACAACATTTTAATGGAAAATATTAAATGGATATGATAAAATAAAATTTTTATACCTCATAAGATAAATAATATAATTCAACTAACATTACTTAACATTTATGATTGATAGGGAATAACGTGCGGGACACATTCATAGAAGCTAGCGTGTGTGTGTGTGTATTAAAAGCACGAAGGACCTTAGAAATATTGATTGAAATTTTTGCCCTTCATTAAAAGACTCTACAATAGACAGAATTGTCATTTACTATTTTCCCTCAAATTGTTATTTAATTATTTTTATAATTATTATTGCGAATATTGCTAAAGCCATGAATTTGTTCACTCAAAGATTCTACGGTTGGTATAATATTGATTTTAAATTGAAGTCCTTACATTCTCTTATGTTTTTAAAATTCTAGGGTGAGTTAAACTATTTCAATCCTCGCAGTACTCCTTAAATGCTTTTATTTTCTCTATATCTTGCTTATTAGTGGAAACATAAAGTTAATTTAGTTGGGGGACATGTGTATAATTTGTAAGATGTATGTTTGAGTGTAGTTTGTTATTCAATTCAATTAATTTAATCCAATGTCCGAGACCAAACTATTTGATATATTTATTCGATATAAATCGCGTGCTTGCGAAACTTAGAGTGATGAGTTCATAATTCATAAGATCTATTTGATATATTTATTCGGTATAATCTGGAGTGATGAGTACCTAATTAATTAATTTTTTCTGATGAATAAAGATATTAAATATTTTCATCTGCAATCAATGGAATGGCAGGAACAAAGCGGAGAGCAGGATCATATTGTTAAAGACATATTTAGCAATTCAAAGATAATAGTCTAGAACAAGAACTTGAATTACTATCAGCATTGTCTCTTACAATTTTTTCAGGGATATTCTTTTATTTTCTTGAAAATTCTAAGATGAGTTCAACTATTTTAATCCATTCATAGTACTCATTAAATGCTTTTGTTTTCTTTATATTCATAAATGTATTTTAAATTGGATAAAATAGTAATTATAAACACCAGTAATTATTATTATTTTTTTAAATACAAAAAATTGTCGTTAATTATCATTTTTTTGTTGAATACGACATTAGATTGTTATAGATTAGGATTCTATATTTTTGAATTAAATAAAAATTTGTAATTGCACGTCGACTATATATTGTTTGATAATATTTACTTAAGTTTTTTAAAGTTGTATAACCATTAATATAAAGGACAACATATTTTTTAAAGTTGTATAATCATTAATATAAGGGACACGAGCAAATCGCTTACACTATACTAGTATCATATAAAATGACATAAAAAATCTTTCGTGTACATACTTTTAATGCGGAGCAGAGAATATCCAACTAGATAATAGCAACAATGAGACCACTAAAATTTAGATAGTGAACCGCAGTTAAAATATTGAGCCCTGACTATCGAGATTAAGATTGTGTGCTACAACTAAATTATGATATTTTGACCACTCGATTGTTCCATTTAAAATAAATATGAAAATAGCAATTTATCTAAAACTATGAGACCTACAATTTTAAAAAAAAAAATGTGACTTGTCAGCACGAAGAGGATACCTAAAACAAGAGAAATAGAAAAAAAGGAAAGGGTCTCGACCTCAGGATCACTCAATAGCTATGAGACCTACGCGCTAACCAACTGCGCCACCACCCCTCTTGTTTCAAACATTACTATTATATATAAGAGACAATCAAGGGGATTTTCTAGTCCTCACAAAAGTTTTCAATAAAATATTAAACTTTCAATTAATTATTTATAGGTTCTGATCTTAATTTTTAAAGTAAAATTTACTTTTTGTTTGTATGGTTTGCTTTTCAAAAGCTGTCGAACTTTCTATTTTACTACTATATATAAGAGAGAGTCCAGAACCAAAATACCCCTAAAAAATGGGGTTGAACCAAAACACCTCAAAAAAAAAAAAAAAATGTGACAAAAGTACCTTTACTGCGTTAAAGGACTTAGCTGTAACGGCACGGTTAAGTCCTTTAACGCAGTAAAATACTGCTTTATAGAACCCAGTAGTTTTTTTTCTATAACGCAGTATTTTACTGCGTTATAGAACCAATAAAAAAACATTTGGTGAACTTTTTTTTTTTTTGCAACACTTAGTGTTTTTTTTTCATACTTTGACTGACGATTAGTCGTATGTCAAGACTCCAAAACGTCAATATTTTATATAGAACCTGATATTTTTTCTGCGTACAATAATGTAGGCTCAATACATCAAGGATACGTAAATGTTCGGATCGTCATTTTAGGGGTTGAAAAGATGCCCGAAGTAAGTTTTGTTTGAAAAATTTAGGTTTAAGCGTTCTATATACATAGACGTCCATTTTTGTTTGAATACTTGTTGTCATTAGCTTAAAGTTTTTTACTTGTAGGGTTTAGATTTAAGTCTGTTATTTTTTAAAGCGTAACTTTATTTCGAATATACGCGATTTTTTGCGCTCGGACGTCCGATTTACTCGTTTTTTTTTTTTTTTTGCAATATATTCTAAATAAAGTTACGCATTAAAAAATAACACACTTAAGGAACACTAAGTATTTTTTTTTCATAAAAAGATCGCAACATATTATTTTAATAAATCTTTTTTTTTTTGCAACACTTAGTGTTTTTTTTTTCATACTTTAACCAACGATTAGTCATGTATCAAGACTTCGAAATGTCAATATTTTATATAGAACCTCATATTTCTTTCTGCGTACTATAGTGTAGGCTCAATACATCAAGGATACGTAAACGTTCGGATCATCGTTTTAGGGGTTGCAAAGGTACACAAGTAAGTTTTGTTTGGAAACTTTAGGTTTAAGTGTTTTATTTTGTAAGGTTTTGATTTAAGCATTGTAGTTTTTAATCAAGACATAACTTTATTTTGAATATAAATCTAATTCAATTAGATAAAAACGTATTTAAAAAATACATGAAGAAAAGCTAGTTGTAAAGTGGTCAAACTTTAGATGGTCATAACTTTGCGCTCAGATGTCTGTTTGACGCAAAAAAAATTTTATTATGCGTATATTTTGGAGATCTACGCGGCAAACGCTGCAAGGCGGTTTGGCCAAGCCGATTTTAAAAAAAAAAACACCTGTTATCCTATTCAATTTCAATTTTTTCCCAAATTGGCGTGAAGTTTTTTGTTTTCTTTACTTATAATATGATGATACACAATATATTTCAACATAAAAATCCCAGGGCAAAGTAGTTGTGAATGTCAATTTCACTTTTGTGATTTCAATTTTCGAAAATAAAGCTGACTAATTTTCTCGATATATAAAGTTGACTAAAATAACCTTATAAAAATAGAACACTTAAATCTAAAGTTTTCAAAAAAAACTTACTTCGGGCACCTTTTCAACTCCTAAAATGACGATCCGAACGTTTACGTATCCTTGATGTATTGAGCCTACATTATTGTAGGCAGAAAAAAATATCAGGTTCTATATAAAATATTGACGTTTCTGAGTCTTGACACACGACTAATTATTGATCAAATTATGGCAAAAAAACACTAAGTATTGCAAAAAAAAGGAAAAAAAAGTTGACCAATTTTTTTTTTTTTTTACTAGTTCTATAACGCAGTAAAATATTACTGCGTTATAGAAAGAAAAAATATTCTTGGGTTCTATAACGCAAAGATTTTTGGGTTCTATAACGCAGTATTTTACTGCGTTAAAGGACTTAACCGCACTGTTAAAGCTAAGTCCTTTAACGCGTATTTAATACTGCGTTAAAGGTACTTTTGTCACAATTTTTTTTTTTTTTGGGTATTTTGGTTCAACCCCACTTTTTTATGGGTATTTTGGTTCTGGATTCTATAAGAGACAATCAAGGGGCTTTTGTAGTCCGTACAAAAAATTTCAATAAAATGTCAAATTTTTTAATTGATTACTTATAGGTCCTGATCTTAATTTTTAAAGTAAAATTTACTTGTGGTTCGTATGGTCTGCTTTTCAAAAGCTGTCAAACCTTCTACCTTAGTTTTTCTATTTTTTTGGTTTCTTTTTCGGTGTTCGGTATTTGTATTGGGGCCTGATTAATTTAGATTCACATCACATAGGGCTCATTCGGGGGAAGCGCTCCATACCAAGAATTTTTTCATACCAAGTCTCGAACCTATGACCCCTGGTTAAGGGTGAACCAGCCTCATCTGCTGCACTTTATTTTCTCTATTACTTTCTTTTATTGATCTTACCTATTAACAGTCATTTCTTTGCTAGATTCTTGCTTCTTGCTGCTCTCTCGTTTTTTTTTTTTTTTTTTTCATTTGTTGTTTATTATAGATTTTTATATGTAGACATTTCTTTTACTTTATATTTACATAAGAAATTTAAGAATTGGCACCTACACTATCCCTCCAAGTAGGCGAACCACATTACTAATAGCAAGTTAATTAAGCGAAAAATTAAATAAGAATAACTTATCACGTCTTAAATACTTATCATAACTAGAAATGTCACGACAACCCCAAAATCGGTCAAAGGGTACAAGAGCGCTAACATAGTATGGAATAAAAGTCTGAAAATACCCGAAGGCTACAGGCTACATACCGTACCGCGTCGAATACGAAAACGAGAATTAAATAAGAGGAGGTCCTTCGGGGGCCACGGATGACCAAGTAGCTCACCCCGAATTACCGAAAGATGTCACCCTCGCGTATCGACCACGGGGTGTAGAAAACTTGGCGGAGCTGGATCGTACTCGCACTCAACAAAAGTGCAGCAAGAGTAGTATCAGTACAACACTAGTACCGGTAAGCATCATAGGCCGACAATGATTAGATAACGCATGACGAAGTGGAAACTAACAAGTAGCACATAGAGCAAACAGGTATGGTCACATATAATATACAAGTAAAGTGTAAAGGAATCATGAAATCAACCAAAACAAATATAATTAACCAGATGATCAGTCAAATATATGAGTGAGTGAATGCAATGCAATGCAACAGTCACCTCTCTCACTCCACTCTCGTACACACATGCTAAGGGCAGTGCCTCAAAGCCATGACCCATGGGGGACCCGCGAAGTCCATGTACCACTCGTGCTCTCCGGCAAAAACCTCGGAGGCTTTCAATCACTCTCAATCTCCGGCAAAGACCTCGGAGTCTCTCTGTCACTCTCAATCTCCGGCAAAAACCTCGGAGTCTCTCAATCACTTAGCTCACCATCATCACAAGAATAATATGGAAAGCATGTCATGCATGATATCAGTCTCAACAATATCACCAATATACAATCAACAAATACAAGTCATATAATGTTACCATTCCTTTTCATATGATGAGTGAGCTAGTATGTAACAGAGATACAACAGGTGATAATCACAAAAAAATAACACATATGGCAACAAGCCCACATAACAGCTGACAGAGCCAACCTAATTGGAATCCACCTCCACTCCATGCCCGAAGGCCTATATGCTATCCCCGTCACTTTCTACAACTACATACGATTCTCTAATCAGAGTCTAACTAAAGTAGACCGTAACCTACCTCAATGCCGAGCGGTGCCACGAACAATCAAACTAATGTCTTCCCTTTGCGTAGAGCCTCTGAACGATCAAAATCTATAAAATATGCGATCTACGTTAGAATACGAATCTAAGGACACCCATATTGCTATATTTATATTCGAAACCCAAAACACACCCCAAAAGTGGCCTTGGGCCCACAAGGGCAAGATTGGAATTTTATTGAAAAATAATTTCACCCATTATCTAAGGATCATATATTTTTAAATTGATCAATTTCATCCATAAATGGACTCTCAAATCATTAATTCTCCTTTCTTAGGACTAGACTCGAAACCTTTAATTACTCCAATATCTTTAACTTCGGACAAAAATCTAACTTTCCACAATTCAAATACCATGATTTGAAGGTATTCATATAATTCAATATTATATATTCAATACATCCATATAACATATACTCAATATATCAAATTAAAGTGTCAACATGATAACTACAAAACAAAATCTCAAAATCGAAAAATTATAATTGTAGCCTCCAAATACAAAACATACAATTAACTTCTCATGCATCCCTAAATCTGGCAAATAAATTTAACCATCTTAATGTTTGGCATATTGTACTAAAGCAAAGTTATTAGTCCACAAAAGTATATCATTAGAAGGAATAAACCATAAACATTTGTAATCAACAATTTTTTTCCATAATTTAACTAGACTTGTAGCACCTTTCAATCTTAAAAAAATTATGCCAAATTTGGGCATAAGGTATTAGGATATATACTAATTATCTCATCATTCCATAATCATTACCCTCCAATCATTTTGTTAACCACTAGTCCTAATAGAATTAATACACGAACATAACTCACTACCCCATCTAAATGAAACTTGAAAATTAATGCCACCACGTAACTAAATATATGATGCTATGAAAAAGTAATTTCATATTCTAACTGGAATTTAGTTGATCCGAATCTCAAGTTAACGGCAAACTTCCCATTTTTGCTCTTTTGATGTTATTTTTAATATATCTTTGGCATTTTAAACTCTACTATATATATGGGTCATGTAATTAGGGTTTTAAATTAATTATGGGCTTGGCCCATTAATCACCAACTAAAATAATTGTTCAAAATAACCTTTTTACTCAACCAGTATGTATAAGGTGAAAAATTGACCCACTTAATAAATTACATTATTCACCAACTTATACCTCATATAAGTGCAAATAGAATTCCTATGACTAAACTATTCACACACTTTAAATAAATATAAATTCTAAAATTTACCCATCAATTATATAACCATACCACCTATCCCCGCAAGTCAAGAATATCATTTCCAATCTACGAAAAGGGTAATTTGGGTAAAAGACTCCAAAATGCTAAAACGACCAAACGGGTCGTTACATCAGATACCAATCAAACAATCGCTCGTCCTCGAGCGACAAGGGAAAAGATGGAGAAAAAGGGTACCTGAACTGTCGAACAAGTCAGGATATCTACTCCGCATATCCGCCTCAGTCTCCCAAGTGGCCTCCTCAACCGGACGGTGCTTCCATTGCACCTTGACTGAAGCAATATCTTTGGACCTCAACTTTCTCACTTGCCTATCCAAGATTGCTATCGGCTCTTCCTCGAAGGACAGATTCTGATCAAATAATACTGAATCCCACTGAATGATATAAGATCCATCCGAATGGTACTTCTTCAACATGGAAACATGGAATACCGGATGAACACCTGCCAAAGCTGGTGGCAACGCCAACTCATAAGCCACCTCACCAACTCGACGAAGAATCTCAAAAGGGCCAATAAACCTGGGGCTCAACTTGCCCTTCTTCCCGAATCGCATCACACCCTTCATAGGTGAGACCTTCAATAGGACCTGCTCCCCAACCATGAACTCCATATCACGAACCTTCCGGTCAGCATACTCCTTCTGCCTACTCTGAGCTGCCAGAAGCTTTTCCTGAATAAGCTTCACCTTATCCAAAGACTCCCTCAGCAAATCTATACCCCAAGGTCGAACCTCAAAAGCATCAAACCACCCAATAGGAGAACGACACCTCCTACCATATAAAGCCTCGAATGGCGCCATATCAATACTGGAATGGTAGCTATTGTTGTACGCGAACTCCGCAAGGGTAAGAATTTGTCCCAATGACCACCAAAATCAATAACACAAGCCCTCAACATATCCTCAAGCACCTGAATAGTCCTCTCGGACTGACCATCTGTCTGCGGGTGGAATGCGGTGCTAAGATCTAACTGAGTTCCCAATTCCCTCTGCAAAGTCCTCCAGAAATGGGAAGTAAACTGAGTGCCTCTGTCGGAAATGATGGAAATAGGAACCCCGTGCAATCGCACTATCTCTCGAATGTAAATCCTGGCCAACTTCTCTGCATTATAAGTAATCTGAACCGGAATGAAATGTGCAGATTTAGTCAGCCTATCCACAATAACCCAAATCGAATCAAACTTGCCCAAAGTCTTCGGAAGACCAACCACGAAATCCATAGCAATCCTCTCCCACTTCCATTCAGGAATGGGCATCTTCTGAAGCACACCACCTGGTCTCTGGTGTTCATACTTAACCTGCTGACAATTCGAACATTGGGCAACAAACTCTACAATGTCTCTCTTCATCCTACCCCACCAATAGTGCTGTCTCAAATCACGATACATCTTCGTTGCACCCGGATGAATGGAATACCTGGAACTATGAGCCTCTTTCAAGATCAACGGAATCAAATCACCAACTCTAGGAACGCAAATGCGCCCCTTAATCCTCAAAATACCCTCATCATCAAGAATAGCCTCCTTGGCTTCTCCACTTAGCACCTTATCCCGAATCTTGCACAATTTTACATCCTCAAACTGCTGGGCCCTAATCTGCTCCAAAAGAGACGACCTCGCCTCCACGCAAGCTAGAACCTTACTAGGTTATGAAATATCAAGTCTCACCATACTATTAGCCAAACACTGAACCTCCATAGCTAAAGGACGTTCTTCCACAATCAAACGCGCCAAGCTACCCATACTCACTGCCTTTCGGCTCAACGCATCGCCTACCACATTAGCCTTTCCTGGATGATAAAGAATGGTGATATCATAATCCTTAAGCAACTCCATCCATCTACGTTGCCTCGAATTTAGATCCCGCTGATTAAACACATGCTGAAGACTACGATGATCCGTGAACACCTCACAATGGACTCCATACAAGTAATGCCTCCAAATCTTCAAAGCGAAGACTACTGCAGCCAACTCTAAATCATGAGTGGGGTAGTTCTTCTCATGAGCCTTCAACTGTCTCGAAGCGTACGCGATCACCCTGCCCTCTTGCATCAAAGACACAACCCAAGCCAATCCGAGAAGCATCACAATAAACAGTAAAGTCCTTTCCCTCCACAGGTAAAGCTAAAATCGGGGCTGAAGTCAATAAAGCCTTGAGCTTTTGAAAGCTCTCTTCACACTCATCGGACCACTGGAAAGGCACATTCTTCTGAGTCAACCTAGTCAAATGGGAAGCAATAGATGAAAACCCCTTCACAAATCGGCGATAATAACTCGCAAGGCCCACGAAGCTCCGAATCTCAGTCACTGACGTAGGCCTGGCCCAATCTCTAACCGCCTCAATCTTCTTGGGATCAACCATAATCCCATCCTTGGACACAACGTGTCCCAAAAATGCCACGGAACTGAGCCAGAACTCACACTTGGAAAACTTGGCATACAATTTCTTCTCCTTCAACAAGCCAAGCACGATCCTCAGGTGCTTCTCGTGATCTTCCTTACTCCGAGAGTACACCAAGATGTCATCAATAAACACGATCACGAACGAATCCAAGTAAGGCTTGAAGATCCCATTCATCAAATCCATGAATGCTGCGGGGGCATTAGTAAGCCCGAAAGACATCACCAAGAACTCATAATGACCATAACGGGTCCTAAAAGCGGTCTTCGGAATATCCTCCGCTCGAATCTTCAACTGATGATAGCCTGACCTCAAATCAATCTTAGAAAAGATCGATGCACCCTGAAGTTGGTCAAATAAGTCATCAATGCGGGGTATTGGATACTTATTTCTCGATTGTAACCTTGTTCAATTGCCGATAATCGATACACATCCGCATGGTACCATCCTTCTTCTTCACGAACGAACGGGAGCACCCCGAGGAGAAACACTTTGGGTCCTAATAAATCCTTTGCTCAACAAGTCTTGCAACTGCTCCTTTAACTCTCTCAACTCTGCCGGAGCCATCCGATAGGGTGGAATAGAAATAGGTCGGGTGCCTGGCTCCAAGTCAATGCAAAAGTCAATATCCCGATCAGGCGGCATACCAGGCAGATCTGTGGGGAAAACCTCTGAGAACTCACAAACAACTGGCACCGACTCCAGGGAAGGAGTATCCGCACTAGTATCCCGAATATGAGCCAAATATGCTAAACATCCCTTATCCACTAGCTTTCTTGCCCGAAGAAATGATATGATCTTCTTAGGTGCTGGACTAGGAGTACCCTTCCACTCTAACCGCGGAATACCTGGCATGGCCAACGTGACTGTCTTGGCGTGACAGTCTAAAATAGCATGATAGGGAGATAACCAGTCCATGCCCAAAATAATATCAAAGTCCACCATATCCAAAATAACCAAGTCTACCCAAGTATCATACCCCATAAACGTGACCACACAAGACCTATAGACCCGATCTACTATCACAGAATCTCCGACAGGAGTAGAGACGCGAATAGGTACATCAAGCATATCACAAAACATATCCAGACCCGTAGAGAAATAAGTGGACACATAGGAGAAAGTAGAACCCGGATCAAATAAGACAGAAGCTGATCGGTGACAAACCGAAATAATACCTGTGATAACCGCATCAGAGGCCTCGGCCTCTGGTCTACCCGGAAAAGCATAGAAATGGGCACGTCCACCCTCGGACTGTGTGCCTCCACGACCACCTCGGACTGCCTGAGATCCTCCTCTCACTGACTGAGTGCTGCCCCTACCAGACTGATGACCACCTCTGCTAGGCTGATGGCCACCCCTACCCGACTGCGAACCCCCTCTACTAGAATATCCTCCTCCTCTAGCTGGCAGTCTTTGGAGGCCTAGATGTCCGAACTGCGGAACCCCCGCCTGGATTTAGGACAATCTCTCGCGTAATGCCCTATCTCACCACACTCAAAACATGCTCCTCTGGCCATCGGCTGCTGAACTGTCATAGAAGAACCAGAATACCCTCCGCGGTCTGAAGGTCGAGAGTAAGAACCTCGGGAAGTCTGCTCAGAACTGTGCCCGCTATAACCTGAAGAACCACCTGCTAAAGCCTGTAGTGATGACTGGATGGGGCGGCTGTAGGGATGATGACGAACCCTGTCATGGTGTCCCCCACCTCTAATAGGACCTCTGAAACTGTCAAATCTACGAGCTTTCTTGTCGCCACTCCCACCATGTGCCCTACCCATCTCTGACTCAACCCTCCTGGCATGCTCTACCACTGACTGAAATGAGGCCCCAGAAGCCTCCAACTGTAAGGTCGCCAGCCGAAGCGGAAGGTCCAAACCCTTCACAAATCTCCTCACTCTCTCAGCCTCTGTGGGAAGTAATGCCGTCGCATAACGGGACAAAGCGAGAAATCGGTCTCATACTCCGCAACCGACCTACCCCGTTGCTCCAATGTCGAAAACTCATCCTTCCCGTTGTCTCTCAGAGTACGAGGGACATACTTCTCCAGGAACACCTGGTAGAATTGGGTCCGGGTCAAAGGTAGGACCCAACTGGCCGACACTCCATGTACGATCTCCACCACTACTTGGCATCCCCAACTAATTGGAAAGAAACATAATCGACCCCGCGAGACTCCACTACACCCAACTTATGAAGCATCTCATGGCGTAACAACAATAAACTCATACGCATCCTCCCCGGGAGTACCATAGAACCAAGGAGGAGACATTTTGGTAAATCCCTCGAATAATTTTCGCTCCTCACTGGCCCATCCATAGGCCTTAGAGCAAAATCAGGCGCTGGAGTAGCATCAATACGGGGAGCCACTGCTGCTGCCGGCAATACCCTCGATGTCCGAAATCCTGGAGCAACCGTAGTATCGGGAGTATGACCTCCCACTCTAGCCTGCGAGCCATAACTCGCAGCAACCGGAATCATGCCCGCCCGAGCTAAACTCGTCAAAGTACCCCAACACTCGAAACACAAACCTCCGAAAATCGGGAGTAGCAGCGACCCCGGGCCGTGCCTCGCCCCTAATCTCCTCCTCCGGAATGTCGTCAAGCTCCGGAGTCAACTCCCTGTCAGGGTCCTGAGCAGGTGCTGGTGCTTGGTTCCTATCTGGATTAGCTGCACGGCCTCTGCCCCTGCCACGTCCTCTGCCACGTCCCCTGCCCCGCCCACGGACAGCTGCTCGGGCAACGGGTATGGATGCGGGTGCGGGTGCGGTGCGTGTGTGTGTGTGCGGCCTCCCGGCTCCGTAGCGGTCGATCGCGTCCTCACCATCTGTGAGAGAACATAGAAATGAGGTTAAGATACCAATCTGAACAATCTCGCACGAAAAGAATGAACCAGATACCAATCGGATTGAACTAGCACGAAAAGAGAAAAAGAAGTGGAGTGTTTCCTAAATGTCCTATAGCCTCTTGAGGATGGGTACGGACGTCTACGTACCAATCCGCAAGACTCTACTAGACATTGCTCTTGTACTCATTAGACCAATTAACCTAGAAGCTCTGATACCAACTTGTCACGACCCAATTCGCGAGTCGTGGTGGCACCTACACTATCCCTCCAAGTAGGCGAACCACATTACTAATAGCAAGTTAATTAAGCGAAAAATTAAATAAGAATAACTTATCACGTCTTAAATACTTATCATAACTAGAAATGTCACGACAACCCCAAAATCTGGTCAAAGGGTACAAGAGCGCTAACATAGTATGGAATAAAAGTCTGAAAATACCCGAAGGCTACATACTGTCTGTCGAATACGAAAACAGAATTAAATAAGAGGAGGTCCTTCAGGGGCCACGGATGACCAAGTAGCTCACCCTGAATTACTGAAAGATGTCACCCTCGCGTATCGGCCACGGGGTGTAGAACCGGAGCCCGGATCGTACTCGCACTCAACAAAAAGTGCAAAGCAAGAGTAGTATCAGTACAACACTAGTACCGGTAAGCATCATAGGCCGACAATGATTAGATAACGCATGACGAAGTGAAAACTAACAAGTAGCACATAGAGCAAACAGGTATGGTCACATATAATATACAAGTAAAGTGTAAAGGAATCATGAAATCAACCAAAACAAATATAATTAACCAGATGATCAGTCAAATGTATGAGTGAATGAATGCAATGCAATGCAACAGTCACCTCTCTCACTCCACTCTCGTACACACATGCTAAGGGCAGTGCCTCAAAGCCATGACCCATGGGGGACCCGCGAAGTCCATGTACCACTCGTGCTCTCCGGCGTAAACCTCGGAGGCTTTCAATCACTCTCAATCTCCGGCAAGACCTCGGAGTCTCTCTCGTCACTCTCAATCTCCGCAAAAACCTCGGAGTCTCTCAATCACTTAGCTCACCATCATCACAAGAATAATATAGAAGGCATGTCATGCATGATATCAGTCTCAACAATATCACCAATATACAATCAACAAATACAAGTCATATTAATGTTACCATTCCTTTTCATATGATGAGTGAGCTAGTATGTAACGGAGATACAACAAAAAGATAATCACAAAAAAATAACACATATGGCAACAAGCCCACATGACAACTGACAGAGCCAACCTAATTGGAATCCACCTCCACTCCATGCCCGAAGGCCTATATGCTATCCCCGTCACTTTCTACAACTACATACGATTCTCTAATCAGAGTCTAACTAAAGTAGACCGTAACCTACCTCAATGCCGAGCGGGTGCCACGAACAATCAAACTAATGTCTTCCCTTTGCGTAGAGCCTCTGAACGATCAAAATCTATAAAATATGCAATCTACGTTAGAATACGAATCTAAGGACACCCATATTGCTATATTTATATTTGAAACCCAAAACGCACCCCCAAAAAGTGGCCTTGGGCCCACAAGGGCAAGATTGGAATTTTATTGAAAAATAATTTCACCCATTATCTAAGGATCATATATTTTTAAAATTGATCAATTTCATCCATAAATGGACTCTCAAATCATTAATTCTCCTTTCTTAGGACTAGGACTCAAAACCTTTAATTACCCCAATATCTTTAACTCATGAAAAAATCTAACTTACAATTCAAATACCATGAATCAATATTCATATAATTCAATACCAATAATAATTCAATAACATATAAACATAATAAAATATATCACAATTAAAGTGTCAAATGATAATACAATGATTCAAATCGAACAAAATTCCTCCAAATTACAAATTCATACATAACATTCATCCGTAGGAAATTTTCTATAAACAATTTTGAACCATTTGTTTAATCATTGTACCAATTATTAAACATCCTCAAAAGTATATCCTAGTGAATAGGTCCAAACATTTGTAATCAAGAAATTTTTTTTTCCATTTGGAATACAAAATAAAGACTTGTGTCCATTCCTTCACAATCTTAAATGCCTTAAAATTATGTTGGATAAAGACCCTAATTAGATCATTACTTTAGATCTTGCAAGAAATTAATATCAATAAAGTTAATGCACTAGTCCTAACTATTTTTTTAATGCCCCATGTAGTTGAAATCATGGAAATGAACTTAAGACCAAATTATACCATAGTTAATTATTACCCTAGAAAAATGAATTTCAAAATTTCAACCTGGAATGTGTCTTTTCGCCAACTTGACGGCAAACTTCCGTGACACTTTTTTTTTTATTGCTTAATGATTTAATATGTCAAACCTACTTATATATGGGTCATAAATATATGGTACTAAAATTAATTATGGACTTGGCCCATTAATCACCAACTAAAATAATTGTTCAAAATAACCTTTTTACTCAATATATATATAAGGTAAAAATTGACCCACTTAATAAATTACATTATTCACCAACTTATACCTTATATAAGTGCAAATAAAATTCCTATGACTAAACTATTCACACACACTTTAAATAAATATATTTCAAAAATTACCCATCAATTATATAACCATACCACCTATCCCCAAGTCAAGAATATCATTTAAATCTACGAAAAGGGTAATTTGGGTAAAAGACTCCAAAAGTGCTAAACGACCAAACGGATGATATTTGAAATAATGGAAGGAGAAATTTTACACTACTTGTTGGCAGTATATAGGAGTCCGGAACTTTTTTAACCCAAAAAATAACTTTTGGAACTAAACTAACCCTTAAAAAAAAAGGAACTAAACTAGGCTTCACGCACAAAATCTTTGCGTGAAAGGGCCAAAGTGTACATTTACACGTTGGTCCTTTCACGCACAAATTCTGTGTGTGAAATCCTCTTTCCCCCGACCCTAACCTTTATTCTTTGGAAATCAAACTCAAAATTAAGCTTTTTTTCGTACTTTGACTGAAGATTAGTTACGTTTCAAAACACCGGATTATAAATATTTTATACAGAACTTAATATTTTTTTTAGCATAAAATAATGCCGGCTCATTACATCAAGTATACATATATGTTTGGATCGTCGTTTTAGGGGTTGTTAAGTATCTCGAAGTAAGTTTGGAAACTTGTTATCTTTAAGTTTTTTTTTCGTACTTTGACCGAAGATTAGTCACGTTTCAAAACGTCGGAATATAAATATTTTATATAGAACTTAATATTTTTTTTAGCGTACAATAATATCAACTCATTACATCAAGTATACATATACATTTGGATCGTCGTTTTAGGGATTGTAAAGTGCTCCGAAGTAAGTTTGAAAACTTGTTATATTTAGGTTTAAGTGTCATATTTTATAGGGTTTTGATTAATCTCTTTTGTTTTACTCCCAAAGCTACGAAAGTACTTTTTCGGTTCAAGAAAAGATAGAAAAAGAAAAATTACTTTCTGCTTTGTATTAGGTTATTTTTTTCTTTTATGTATTTTTTATTTTGTTATTGTATTATGTAATCCGCACCTTTTGAATGTGCAAAAATATATATAATATTTAAAAATAAATCATCCAATACGAGAGGTTCATAATAATTGAAAAATATTTAATTCCATTAGCAACGAAATATATCATTAAATTACAATAGACTTTAAAAAAAAAAAAATCAAGTTCTAGACACTCTTCTACTTCCAGATGTACTTCCACCACGGGAGTTTTGCCCACATGAACGCTTATCATGCCCAAATTGCTTACATGTCGAGCACTTGCGAGAGTAAGTCTTTTCGCTAACATCCATTTGATTGAGATAATGGGTTAGCTTGTTTTTTCTCAATTTATGGATATCCTTCTTGTTCGCAACCATAGAAAACGGCGCGGCTGACCAATAAGCTTGATTACCAAGGGGATGGAAGTGGCCGGAATATGCTTTAACGTAATTTACGACCTTATATTCCCCGGCCCATAATCGGATTGTTCTGCTTGAGTCTCTCCAAGCACTTGTTTGCATGAGAACATGGCATGTGGTACGTTGCCACTTTTGGGATGTATGATGTTGTACGCTCGGTAGCGATATGTTTGTTTCCTCCTTTACGTCGTAATAACCGTTCTAACTTCATACACTGCGTTGAACAACGTCATACTACGTCATTTGGTGACCTACCTTTCTTCTATGGTGCTTCATCTTTTT
>NC_081351.1:16065277-16089866 GCF_029784015.1 Lycium ferocissimum
GGGAGATGAAGGAGAAATATGATTGGTAGATGAGATTGCATGCTATGGTAATAAAGGAAACCCCCGAGATCCTTATAAGACCCTATTAGTGATTAGTTGAACATTCGAGGACGAATGTTCTAAGGGGGAAGGATGTTATATCCCGTATTTGTACATCGATAATCCGAGCTAACCATGATAAGTTAAGGACAAGACTATTTCGGGATACGAGGTAGAGACTTTTAACCACGATTTTGTTTTAAGGCATAAGTTGCTTATGATTTTAGTGGTATGGAATATTAAGGAAAATTTGGGGTTAAAAGTCAATTATGGAAAGTTGTTAATTCATGGAACAAAAGGGCCAAGTTGGTCGTCCATGTGGTGTGGGCCCTAGGCCACATGGATGCATAATATATAAGCATATGCAAGATGACTAATTAGTCATATTCTTCATCTTCACCACTTTAGAAAATTCAAGAAACTTGGAGAAAACTAAGAAAGACTATTTCCGGCCAGTCAGCCGGCGAACAAGCTTTGAGAATTGATCAAAAATAATAATTTTCTTCTAGTTTTTCTACCAATTGGGAGGTCCTCTTTAACGTGGAGTACTTGTTGGAGCAAGCAAAACATCCATCTTTGCAATTACTATCCTAGCCGAGAGTTGAGAAGTCAAGTGGAAGAAGGTAAGGTTCAATCCTCTTTAACATGTGTTATGGATAGTTGTGCGTGTGGTAGTGTGTTGAAATGGATGGAATTCATAAAGCTATGTGTATTGATGATGTGGCCGAATATGGGCAGATTTGGTGTAGGCATGTTGAACTAATTTTATTTAGTATTATAGTTATTGTTGTTGTGGATTCTATGATGATAATGAAAGTTTAATGATTCAAGTTGAAGTTGTATTTGTTGTGGGCTGTTTTGGAAGTTAATGTGATGCTAATATAGTCTCTTGAAATTATGAGAATAATGTTGTTAACATGTGGATTATTGGTATAGTTCATGAATTTGGAAGAAAGAAGTGTGTTGTTGTTGTTTCTCTTGAAGTTGGGAGGTTTCTGGTGGAGTATGTGTTGGTTGGGTTATTTTGAATATTGTGCGGATTGCTTGGAATGTTCTTGAATCTTGTTTGAACGATCTCGGATTAGTACTTGAATGTGCGAGCATTGGTGTTGGCTTGATTATATGTGGTTGAATTGAATATAAATGGAATGTTGTCGAATTATGTAGAACAGAGTTGCTAACGTTATAATGCGTTTTGAATTGATTATTGATGTTGTTTATATGGTTGTTGGTATTGTTATTGAAGATTTAGCCGAGTTGAATTCTCGGGGATGTTGAGTTTATAGGGAAAATGCTGCCCGAATTTCTGTAAATAAAGCGATGGCTTGGAGTTGAATTCTTAAGTGCTTATGGCTAATGTTAGTACTTAATGATGTTGTTGTAGATCTTGAGAAGCCGAGACTTAAATTCGGATTAGATTAGGAAGCGGACGAGGTATGTAAAGCTCACTCTTTCTTTCTTTTGGCATGTCTTAGACGTAAGTAAGATATGACATGATCTACTGGGGTAACTCCATTCTTGAGGTCCCGAGCATGTTTACGATTCTTATTTGCTTCGATGTTGACATTCTTCATATGGTCGGACTATGGTCCTTAAGTCTTATGTATGATTGAATTTCAGAGTGTTGCAAAAAGAATTTTTGTTCTTAAAAGATTCTATGTCTAATAAAGGGCCGTAACTTTCATAGATGAAACTCTATCGCTTCAAAATGCTCGTAGGAGGTTCTATAGCGTATAATGTCCCTAACTTTCATGTATGGTCTCGGATTGCTATGATATATTTGTAATATGTTCGATAATGACTAATGCCCGTAACTTTCATAGGCGGGCTCGGATTGGCTCGATATATGTTTATGATCCCTGAGACGTTATGTGACATGTTTCGTAATGATATTTCAAGAGTCCTAATGGTATGGAGAACGGATGTAACATGACTATCGTTTGGTACTCGAGCGTTGATTTGTCTACTTATCTATCGAGCCTTAAAAGATGATTTATGTGCATATGGTTTCTCACTACCTCGCTCGTGCCGACCGTTATTACTTCTTCACCGCGTCCGGCCGGGGTACGTATTCGTGCAACTCCACCGCATTATTCACCGCGTCCCTCAAAGCAAAGGCAGCCGGGCACGTTATTCACCGCGTCCCTCACTGAGGGTCGGGGCATGTTATATGATATGATGATGGCGCCGCCCCGTCGGTGACGGGCCGAGTATGATATACATGATGGAGACAGGATCTCCTTTATCGAGTCCCTCATTAGAGGGCCGGGACACGCTATTCACCGAGTCCCTTACTAGAGGGCCGGGTACGGTATATATATATATGATGGCATGATGACATGTATATGATGATTTTATTTACCGCGTCCCTCACTATAGGGGGCGGGGCACGTTATATGTACACGTTGTACGCACGCATATATACATGATGATTATTTATTCATGTTTCGAGTTCCATGCCTTATGATGTACCCCTCATTCAATATGATCCCGTTTTTACGTATAAAACTTTACATGCTCGCACATATTCCGTACCGACCCCTTTCTTCGGGGCCGCGTTTCATGCCACGCGGTACTACGGATTTAGTGAGGGACGTTAGCAAAAGATATTCCAAATGGATTGGCGAGCTCCATTTCCTCGGAGGCCGCCGAGTCGAGCATTTATGTTGTGGCATCATGTTCTATGTTAGAGACTTTGCGGTCACAAAGTCACGTATAGTATATGTCGGTGTTGTGCTGCTACGTAAGCGGACGTATTATTATGCATTGTGTTACAAGTTTCATATGTATACAAATTTTCCTTGATTTGAGAAGAACGAAGAGCATGTTTTTCTGAGAAGCTTACATTATGCATTCATGTCATGATTTAAGGGCCCAGTATGATTATGAGTATCACGAGAGTCCGCGGGTTCGCTCGGCCCTAAGTAAGGGTCGGGTGCCCATCACGCTCTAATAAGTTAGGGTGTGACATAATGACAGGATGATGATGATTAAGTTGGTCGTTGGAGGGTTCACCTTGAACATTATTAATGCTTACGCGCCGCAAGTGGGCTTGGACGAGGAGGTTAAGAGGCATTTTTGGGAGGATTTGGATGAAGTGGTGGGAGGTATACCGCTTACTGAGAAGTTAGTCGTAGGAGGAGATTTCAATGGACACATTGGGTCTGTTTCGAGGGGTTATGATGATGTGGATGGGGGTTTTGGCTTCGGAGACAGGAACGGAGGAGGAGTCTCACTCCTGGATTTCGCAAGGGCTTTTGGCTTGGTGGTAGCTAACTCGAGTTTCCCTAAGAAGGAGGAGCACTTGCAACTTTCGTAGTTCGGTGGTTCTTTCTGTAGCGTATAGACTTTGCGCCTTAGAAAGGATGATAAAGGCCTTTGTAAAGACTGCAAGGTCATTCCGAGTGAGAATCTTACGACCCAACATAAGCTATTGGTGATGGATTTGGAGATCAAGAGGAAGAAACAGAAGAGGGTCGCCGATGACCGGCCGAGGATCATGTGGGGGAGTTTGACTTTGTCTAGTGCCCAAGAATTAGGGGAGAAGTTGATGGCTTTGGGGGAGTGGGAGAGTAGGGGAGATGCGAGCAGTATGTGGGATAGGACGTCCAGTTGCATTAGCTAGAGAGGTTCTAGGAGTCTCAAGAGGTCGTCGTGGTGGGCACTGAGGGGATTGGTGGTGGAATGGGGAAGTCTAAGACAAAGTGGAAGCAAAGAAGCAGGCATATGCGAAGCTGGTAGACAGCGAGGATGACGAAGAGAAGTGGACGAATAGGGAAAAGTATAAGATGGCAAGAAAGGAGGCGAAGTTGGCAGTGCCGGCAGCGAAAACGGCGGCGTTTGAACGCCTTTATGCAGAACTAGAGGACAGACCGGGGATAAGAAGTTATTCAGGCTTGCCAAGGCCATAGAGAGGAAGGCACGCGACCTGGATCAAGTGAAGTGCATCAAGGACGAGGATGGCAAAGTGTTGGTGGAGGAAGCTCTCATTAGACGGAGATGGCAGTCGTACTTCCATAAACTCTTGAACGAAGAAGGGGACAGAGACTTTGTGTTGGGAGATTTGGAGTACTCTGAGAGGCATCGCGATTGTGGTTATTGTAGGAGTATAAGGGTCGACGAGGTTAAGGGTGCTGTCCGTAGGATGTGCAGGGGAAGAGCGACCGGACCTGACGAGATTCCTGTGGAATTTTGGAAGAGTGCAGGAAGGGCAGGCTTGGAGTGGCTGACTAGGTTATTTAATGTCATTTTCAAGAGGCCAAAAAGATGCTCGAAGAATGGAGGTGGAGTACAATCATCCCTTTGTACAAGAACAAGGGCGACATTCAAAGCTGTAACAACTATAGAGGTATCAAGCTGCTAAGCCACCCTATGAAAGTGTGGGAAAGGGTGGTAGAGATGAGGGTGAGGAGAGACGTGTCCGTTTCGAGAGAACCGGTCGGATTCATGCCGGGCGTTCTAATACCGAAGCCATTCATATTGTTAGGAGATTGGTGGAGCGAAGATAGGGAGCGGAAAAGGGACTTGCGCATGGTATTCATCGACCTAAAGAAAGCTTACGATAAAGTGTCAAGAGAGGTTCTGTGGAGATACATGGAGGCTAAAGGTGTACCTGTGGCGTACATTAGAGCGATCAAGGACATGTATCATGGAGCTAAGACCAGAGTGAGGACTATAGGAGGAGACTTGGAGCACTTCCCAGTTCTGATTGGTTTGCATCAGGGATCAGCCCTTAGCCCATTTCTATTTGCCTTGGTGATGGATGGATTGATGCGACAAATTCAAGGTGAGGTTCCATGGTGTATGTTGTTCGCGGATGACATAGTCTTGATAGACGAGACTCGCAGCGGAGTCAACTCTAAGCTAGAGGATTGGAGACAAATGTTAGATTCTAAAGGATTCGAGTTGAGTAGGACCAAAACAGAGTACTTGGAGTGCAGGTTCAGTGGTGTACCTCAGGAGGCTGACGTGGAAGTGAAGCTTGGTACCCAGGTCATTCAAAAGAAAGGAAGTTTCAAGTATCTCGGGTCTATTTTACAAGAAAATGGGGATATTAACGATGATGTCACACATCATATTGGTGCAGGATGGTTGAAATGGAGGCTCGCTTCCGTAGTGTTGTGTGACAAGAAAGTGCCACCAAAACTTAAGGGCAAGTTCTACAAAGTGGTAGTTAGACCGACTCTGTTGTACGGGGCAGAGTGTTGGCCAGTTAAGAACTTGCACGTGCAGAAGATGAAAGTCGCGAAAATGAGAATGCTGCGGTGGATGTGTGGGCACACTAGGAGAGATAAGATCAGGAATGAGGACATCAAGTACAAGGTGGGAGTGGCATCGGTGGAGAACAAGATGCGGGAAGCAAGGTTGAGATGGTTTGGGCATGTGAAGAGGAGAGGCATAGATGCCCCAGTGCGGAGGTTGGCTTTAGATGGTTTTAGGAGAGGTAGAGGAAGGCCAAAGAAATATTAGGGAGAGGTGATTAGGCAGGACTTGGTGCTGTTTCAGATTACCGAGGACATGACCTTAGATAGGAGGTTGTGGAGGGCCCAGATTAGGGTAGAAGGCTAGTAGGTAGTCTCGCTTTTCTGTCTCACTAGTAGGCGTAGCTTTGCTCTACTTTTTATTGCCCTATGTTTCCTGCTTTTATGTGTTGGGTCTTGACTCTCCATGTTGTTTTATCATGACTTCTTTGCCCTTGTTTTTTCTCATTTTCGCATTGCTTTGATTTGCCTGTCGGTATCTGACTTTTCTCCCCTTGTTTTCTTTTTCTTTTGAGCCGAGGGTCTTTCGGAAACAGCCTCCCTACTAAGGTGAGGGTAAGGTCTGCGTACATTTAACCCTCCCCAGACCCCACACTGTGGGATTCAACTGGGTATGTTGTTGTTGTTGTCCATATTATATGGTGTTTTTAGCTTGTCCTAGAAAGTAAGAAGTGTTTTACTAAATTACCTTAGTTTAATAGTACCAGTAATATGATTTTTTGGTTATGTATAATTCTCTTATATAAATAATAGGAAATTTAGTAAAATAACTATTAATACCTTCTCAATTATATATATAAAAAATTATTCGAATTAAATATAAACCGAAGGAAGTAAAGAGCAAGAAAATATTCACAAAAAGTTATCAATTTTTTTGGGCGGATTGTCCTTATTTTGGGGTGATCTTTAATTTTTGTCCTTTTAATTGCTGGTCTTTAATTTTTGCCCTTCGCTTAAAAAAGTGGCCGAAAATATTCCGAGGTTCTGGGTTCAAACCCTTGCTCAGTTAAAAAAAAAAAAATCTCAAGGCTAGGCTTTGGGAAAAGTCTGCCTTATGCGGCATAGGTATCGTTATTGATGGTTCCCCCGCTAGGGGAACGTCAGGAGGGGGACATGCTCTATGTCCACTGATTCTGTTTAGTACAGTCCAGGAAGCCCTGCCTTAAGGCATAACGAAAGTTATGCCGGATCCGGCAGAGGTTGCCTTAAGGCATATCTAAAAGTTTGCCTTATAAGGTAACTGTATGGATAGAAATTTGAATTACATAAATACTCATGTGAACTCGCAAAAGAAGATGAAATGAATCGGAAGGCAACATCGAAGGAATGGAATCAATGTAACGCCGTGAATAAAGAAGATGAAATGAATCGGAAGGCAACACCGAAGAAATGGAATCAATGTAATGTCGTGAATATTTACGGCAACAGACCAGGAGAATCTCGGAGATGCCAAAACGCGATATACGGGATAGAGAAGTAATTGCGTATTATGATCATAATAGAAATAATAACGCATGGCGAGAATCACGGCATTTATTATCAATCATTAACTCATGAGTTAAAGACATACGTTACACCATAATGGGCAGACTAACATGAAGATCTATAAATAGCTTATCATTTTGCACATTTTTGGGGCATCGAATACAGAAAAGAGAATTACATCTGAATCTTTTACTTTCTTGCTCAATCTTCTAGTTCATATCGATATTTATGTCAAGTTCTTATATTTTATGAGTTGAAGAAGAATTAGATTTCAAACACTTAGAAGGAGAAGAATAAGTTTCCTTTCACCCCTCATTGTCATTTAATTCTTTAATTGTTCATCTTATTAGCTTGATCAAAGTACTTAGCTTAAATCAAATTACTACCTACTATAGTTAACCTTTTTACTCTTTTTACGTAAATTTAACTACTTGGGCAAAGTACGAATTTTGACTCAAACAGTTTGGTGCCGTCTGTGAGAATTCTACAGTTGGCTTTGTAGTTTGATTTTACTTCATACAAGCATTACTTCTCTGGTATCTTTTTCTATCTTTGTACCCAGGTATGACAGGAATTACACCTACACCCATTGATGTTCCACCTACTAATGAAGGGATTCGAGATCCCAATGAAGAGGCATTGGTTGATGAACCAACCAGGACGACGGAAAACACTTCAACCGCAAATCTAAATCAAGCCTCCATCCCAATAAATGAATTGCGTGATTTCCTAAAAGGAGAGATGGCGGAAGTGATGAAGCAAATGATAAGTGAACTATGTCATAATCCCGCGAGACCACTCCCGATGAACGGGGTTTCTAGTTCGAGTCGACCTGTGCCCCTCAGTCAAAGAAATGTAAACGGCGAGCCAACGACCAATCTCGGTGTGCTCGGCGTTACATCAGAAACGGGGTTGCATATTGACATCGGTAATCCCACTATCCCCGAACCAATATTGCAACGATTTGAGGAGCATATGAAGAAGTTCAAAGAGCACGAGGAGCGAATTAGCATGATTCCCGGAGCCCCTCCAGCTAGGGGTGTACAAAGTAAACCGACAAACCGCACCAAACCGATAAACCGAGTCAAACCGAGAAAAAAACCCGACTAGTGGTTTGGTTTGACTTGGTTTGGTGTTGGAAAAAAAAACCCGACCATAATTGGTTTGGTTTGGTTTTAACTAAAAAAAGTCAAACCGAACCAAACCAACCCGACATTACATGTATTCAATTTTTATAATATTTTATACATAACAATATTTATTTGTAATGTAATTTATAAATATTTCTTAAATTTTTCGTAGTTTTTTAATCTATTATCATATTATTCAAGCTTGAACTTAGAATTTGGATGTCAATAAGTTATATATCCTATGGATGTTAGGAACTCAAATAAAGTCCAAATCAAAACCAACTCAACACTAATGCTAACAAAAGAAATTCAATTTACCACTAGGAATGACAATAATATTGGATAGCTATTCTTTAGTTTTGCATAATTGATTTAGAGAGTGAAAATACATAACTAAAGTTTTTTTTCTTTGTCATGTAATTAATACTTATTAGCCGTACTTATTTTAGCATGACTTAATATTTTTAGATTATGGTCATTTTCTTTATGGCTTGTTAATTAGCAATATTTATTTTAACCGATTTTATTAGCTTTTGTTGAATATTTTAATACAATGTCATCACTCTTCTCACATTCACATTTTGTGTGTTTTCTTAAGAAACACCTTAATTATATAGTTGTATCTTACTAGGACTAAAGAAATATTTGAAGTAAAAGTTATATGTTTTGTATCAAGACTATAGCGGAAAAAACCCGAAAAACCCGAGAAAACCGAATAACCCGAGAAAACCCGAGGTTGAAAAACCCGAATTATATTGGTTTGGTTTGGTGTGTAAATTTAAAAACCCGACGCAATTGGTTTGGTTTGGTGTTTAAAAAATCCGAACCAACCCGGTCCATGTACACCCCTACCTCCAGCTGTTAAAAGAGAGGACGATACTGATTACATCTATCATCCTTGGAAAGATTCGGCGGATCTGGAACATGTTCCCGAAAGTTTTAAGTTACCAAAAATTAAAAAGTTTGACGAGACCACTGATCCTCGGGAATATATAACTGCGTACACTTCAGCAATTCGGGCCTATGACTTGGGTCCAAAGATGACTCGATCCGTGATGATGAAACGATTTGGTCAGGCACTAACGGGAGGAGCACTAGATTAGTACGCAAGCCTGCCTCCAAATTCAATTGAGTCTTTTGCGGACTTAATAGATAAGTTTAAGAAGGCACACATGGGGGCAAGAAAAGCAGAGACAATGGTGGAGGACATATTCAATATCAAACAAAAGAAAGACGAGACTTTACAAGAATTTGTTCATCATTTCCAAAAGCATCACAACACTCTACCTCAAATTGAAGACAACCGGGCAAGAATTGCTTTCTGACACGCCTTGCATCCAGAAAGGACATCGGCGACGAAGGATCTTGCCAAATATTTGGTTGAATATCCGAAAACCACATGGGACGATATATACTATCAATATTGTTAGAAGATACGGATAAATCAGGATATTATCAATCCAATTATGAAAAGATCACTATCACCGGTTAGGAACGTTTCAGCAAGAAATAATTCCAGGAGGACCGATGGGGATCGGAGATATAGAAGAGAAAGTTATGATCCTTATTATTCACGAGGGAATCAAGAAGATACAAGGAGAAACAATCAATATCGGCGAGGTCACCAACAGCAAGGACTTCCCGAGGAAATCATAACCCCGGAGCCCCAAAGCTCACGGAGTACAATTTCTGTGTTTCCACATCGGAGGTAGTAGCTGCTTTGGATAAGTTGGGAAATCGAGTCAAATAGCCTAGTAAGATGAAATCAGATCCAAGCAAGAGGAGTGCAGAACATTTCTGTGAATTTCACAAAGGCCATGGTCATAAAACGGAAGACCGCCATGCTCTTCGACTAGAAGTTGCAAACGTTTTACAATAAGGATACCTTAAGGAGCTGCTTTCGAAAAAAGGCAAGCAGACGTATTCTCGGAACAGGGAACAAGGATCACCACCGCCGCTTCCAGAACCCAAGCGGATAGTCAATTGCATTGCGGGAGGAGTAGATGTCAACAAAGTCACATATACCTCTGGCATCAAATTCAAGCGGGTGGCGACACGAAACGAAAGAAAAGGACAGACTAGCTTTTGTCGAAGACAGTATCACCCATGACGAAGCCGATACCAATAATATGCAATTTCCACATAATTATGGGTTAGTAGTTACTATACGAATTTTAGATACTGGCATTAAACGTGTTTTCATTGATCAGGGAAGCGCAGCCAACATCATTAACATCAGGGTAATAGAGGAAATGCAAATGACGAACAAGATAATCCATAAATCCATCATGCTCACCGGGTTCAAAACTCAACGCAGAGAACTCTGGGGGAGATCAGGTTGCTGGTGGTAGCAGGAGGAGTGGAACTAGAAACTGCCTTCTCGGTCATGTCGTCAGAGATGGCTTATAACATGATAGTTGGACGCCCTTGGATTCACGCCATGAGAGCTGTGCCATCAATATATCACCAGGTGATCAAATTTTCAACACCATGGGGCATAGGTGAAATTCGTAGAGAACAAAAGATTTCCCGAGATTGCTATGTTGTGGCTTTAACAAAAGGTTTGCCAAAAATAAAACCGTTCGAACCGGCAAGTGAAGTTAAGAAAGATAAAAAAGTTTATCAAATACTGCAACAAACAGAATCAAGCACCCCTGATTCCGAAAAAGAAGCTATACAAAATCCAATAATGGAAGAAAATCTAGCGGCAATAGTTGAAGACCTCAATCCAGCTGCATTGGACTAAGCATATCAAGAAAAGCGCACCTTTCTTGGTTGCAAGCTAAGCCAACTAAGTAAGTAAACTTCGTTTTTACGTGACAATATAAGCCTATTTGCTTTTTGAGATGCAGACATGACGGGAATAGCATCGGAGATGGCAATGCATAAGCTACATATTGATCCTTATCACAAACCTGTGAAGTAACCACGAAGAAGGTTCCCCGAAGATAGAAGCAAATTTATAGAGGAAGAGGTCTAAAGACTTCTAGATGTCGGGTCTATTAGGCCAGTGGACCACACGGAGTGGGTTTCAAATGTAATGGTAGTTCCAAAAAAGAACGGTAAGCTACGAATATGCGTGGATTTCACCGACCTGAACAAAGCCTGCCCAAAGGATCTGTTTCCCCTTCCTCACATAAATCAGATAATAGAGGCAACCGCTGGCCATGAGTTATTAAGCTTCCTTAATGTATATTCCGGGTACAACCAAATCAAAATGAATCCTCCAGATCAAACGAAGACATCATTCAAAACGCCAAGGGGCTTACATTGTTACAACATGATGCTGTTTGGACTCAAAAATGTCGATGCCATACAATAATGTTCAAAAATCAACTGGGAAAGACAATGGAAGTGTACGTTAATGATATGGTCGTGAAGTCTGAGAAAGCTAAAGATCATCTAGACCATCTAAAAGAAACTTTTGTGATATTACGGCAATTCAACATGAAGTTGAATCCAGAGAAGTATGCATTTAGTGTATCTTCGGGAAAATTTTTAGGATTCATGGTTTCGAAACGGGGATAGAGGTAAACCCAGATCAAATCAAGGCGATAGATAACATTCCCGATGAGCTTACAAGTAAGAAGGAGGTGCAAAGCTTGACTGAACGATCGGCAGCGCTATCTCGATTCATTTCAAGGTCGTCCGAGAGATGCCATAATTTTTTCTCGGTATCAAAGAAACAACAGGACTTTGAATGGACTCCAGAATGCAAGCAAGCATTGCAAGAACTCAAGAAGTACTTGTCAAAACCAAAGAACAGAGAGAAGTGGTTGTTGTATCTCACAGTATCAGAGGTATCGGTAAGTGCAGTTCTTGTACGCGAAAAAAAAGGTAAAAAATCTCCTATTTATTATGTTAGCAAAACACTCCTCGATGCTGAAACAAGGTACCCACACTTAGAGAAATTAGCTTTAACCTTAATACATGCTACTAGAAAATTAAGACATTATTTTCAAAGTCACCCTATTGTCGTGGTAACAACATTCCCCCTCCGGAGCATTATCCATAGGCCGGAATTATCGGGTAGGTTAGACAAATAGGCGATCGAACTTAGCCAGTTCGATATAACCTACCAACCCCGAAATGCTATAAAATCACAAGTACTTGCCGATTTTAGTTCAATATTATCCTTAGAGGCAGAAAAAGAAGCCATTGCGGCTTCGGGATCATCCTCCGGGATATGGACCATATATACGGATGGAGCATCCACTGAAAATGGCTCTGGTCTGGGGTTAATCCTTAAGGTTTCCACCAAAGAGATTGTTCGCCAAGCTATTAAATGTCCAAAAATTACTAACAATGAAGCCAAGTATGAGGCTGTTATTGCAGGATTAAAACTTGCTTTGGAGTACGGATCCGAGAACATCAAATTACAATGCGATTCGCAGTTAGTCGTCAATCAGGTCAACGGGACCTTCAACATAAAGGAACCACGCATGCAGAAATATCAAATGCAAATAGCTGAACTCTTTACAAAATTCAAAGAGTGGGGACTGGAGCAGGTCCCACGAGAGAGCAACGCAGAAGCTGACGGGTTGGCAAAATTAACATCGGCAATGTGATCCAAAGAAAGCTAGGAAGCAAGAATGTAATACATCTGTTACATCCGGTTGCTTGTGGCACTGACGTACATGCAACCAGAGCAGCACACGATTGGCTGAATGACATAACGATTACCACATAACATGGGACTTTTCCCGCAGATCGAAAAGAAGCCAAAAAGTTACGAGTAAAATCAGCCCAGTATTGCTTAGTAAGTGGGGAGTTATATAGAAGGACATTCGGAGGGCCATTAGCTAAATGCTTAGGACCTTCTAATATGGAACCTACAATGCAAGAAATACATTGCGGATATTGCGGAAGCCATTCCGGAGGAAGGTCGCTAGCACGATGCCTATTATGAGCAGGATATTGTTAGAACACATGGGCAAAGATTCTCAAAACTTTGTTCGGCGATGCAAGGAGTGTCAGAAGTATGCATCGACAATACATCAGCCAGTGGAACCTCTCCATTCAGTCTTCACCTCGTGGCCATTCATGAAATAGGGACTCGACATCATGGGTCCATTCCCACAAGCCAAAGGTAAGGTTAAATTTTTACTTGTTGCAACTGATTATTTTTCAAAATAGATTTAAGCAGGAGCTTATGCAAAAATTAGACAAGAGCAAGTAATCAACTTTCTCTGGAAAGACATCATATGCCGCTTTGGAATCTCGAAAGAAATCAGCTGCGATAACGGAACATAGTTCGTTGGGGTAGAAATCACCAATTTTCTCCTTAATCTTGGGATCAAGAGAATAACTTCTTCACCATACCATCCATTTGGCGATGGACATGCGGAATCAACAAACAAAACAATACTCAAAATCTTGAAGAAGAGAATCAGAAGTGCAAAAGGAACTTGGCCAGACGTCCTTCTTGAAGCTCTTTGATCTTATCGTGTAACACACAAAACTAGCACTGGTGAGATTCCTTTTTCATTGGTTTATGGAGCAGAAGCCTTGGTACCCATTGAGGTAATGGAACCAAGCATAAGATATGCTCATGTCATGGAAGAAGAAAATACAGAGGCAATGAAGGATGGACTTGATCTACTTGAAGAGCACCGGGAATTGTCCTTGATTAAATTAACAGCACAGAAGCAACAGGTGGAAAGGTATTATAACAATAGAGCCAAGTTACGACAAATTAAACCTGGGAACTTGGTTTTGAGAATGGTAATTCCGGCAACCAAGATCGTGAATGAAGGTAAACTAAGTGCAAATTGGGAAGGACCATACCGAGTTACAGTTGATGCGGGAAAATGAGCATTTTAGTTGCAAACTTCGGACGGGAAGATCGTCTCCAATAATCACAACATAAGAAATCTGAAGCTCTTCCATTCCTAACACACAGTTGCATTCCACAGGCTGTACTCTTTTTCCCTTACTCGGGTTTTATCCCAGTTAGGTTTTACAGGGAAGGTTTTTAATGTGGCAGTAAGTAGAATGCACGGGAATAGATTGCGGGCATCATTACTTGGTTCCTCATACTTCGTACCCAAATAAAGGGAAACTATCACTAGGGACTGTCAATAGAGACTATCAGTCCAAAGATTAAAACTCTTTAACGGATTGATCACCCGTGAAAGGTTATAATCGGAGAAGTCTTCCAAGAGATTTTTTTCTTTTACATAGGATATAGAAGCAAAACATGGATAGAAGAATCTTATTCATAGATAAAGGCATGGCCTTACAAAATCTAAAAGGCCAAACAACCGAAGAAAAACAAAATACAATTACTAATTGTGTAAGGAAGGATCAGCTGAAGAAGCGGGAAGGTCAACATCCTCGGCAGTGCGCTCAACATTGGAGTCAACATCTTGATCTTCAACGGAGACAGAATTTCTATCCCTATGTTTGCCAGGAATCGCAGGAATGTCCACATTTGGACGGCGGAACCTGTTTCTTTGGAGATTGCATCCTCAGCAATAGGTCCAACCACATCCCCGGATATTTCCTCCATTTCCTCAGATATTACGGTATCATCTTCCTCTTCAGCGGACTCCTCTCCTTCAACGGCATCCTCTTCAAAATCATAACCGAGAAGATCAGGAGCTTCCTTTATTTCTTGCTCGAAACAACAAGAGCTTGGGCATGATCTAAGGAAAAAGGATCAAGACCCTTTAAAAATTCATGACGAGCCCGGAGAACCGCCCAACTAAGGATCTTCTGTTTTTCAACAAAGAAAGTCTCTCTCCAGCCTCTCGACATCTTGTTTACATTTGTTTTTTTGGCCTTGGAGTTGCATCGCGAATTCAAGCAATCCCTTTGCGTAATTCACAAAGATCAGAAATTTTTTTGACTTTTTCCACCAACGTGGCATTTTTCTTTTGAAGTTTGCGGTCTTTCTCCGTGAACTCTTTCTAAATGGCTTTAATGTCCTCTTTACTTTGATTCAAATCAATCAAAGCTCTAGTGAGATCCCTGGAATCTTTAACGCTCTTCAATTCTGTAAAATCAGCATCAAGTTTGCTGTATTGAGCACTCTGAGACGATATCTTGTTTTGAAGTTCACGAAATTAACTTGTTCGCTTCAACCAACTTCTTCTCATTTGTCAATATCTTTTCCTTCAACTCACCGATGACCAAGTCATATTGCCTGGCTTTTTTAAGAGCATATGTTCTCCCCTTTTCAAGATCATCCATTTGTTTTTGCAAATACTATACATCAGCTCGATACACCGCAATCTCGGCGTTAGCTCTTTCCAATTCCTCAGCAGGACGATTTCGATCTACCTTTAAATAGGGGTGGGCGTTCGGTTTTTCGGTTCGGTTTTTTCAAAGTTCGGTTCGGTTTTTCGGTTTCGGTTTTTTGAAAGTGGACACCGAACACCGCACCAAATTAGTTCGGTTCGGTTCGGTTTTTGAAGTTCGGTTCGGTTCGGTTTCGGTTTTTCTAATTCGATTTTTTTTAGCAATTACACATCTCTCCATTTATTTCCATTTTTCCTTCTTGATTGCTTCGAGTTACGGAGGTTTACGCTAGACTAAATGTTTGAAGGTTTGATGACTTTAGAATTCAACCATAGTGATCATCCACACATACAAGATAATATCTTCTATATACAAAATATAATGTATTATACAACGTATAATAAAATCATACGAGGTATATAAAATTTTATATAGTGTATAATCAAATTATGTGAGTTATATCTAATTTATTATAATAGGTGAAACAAATTATATGAATATTATTCTATGTATAACATTTTTATTATACTATATATAATAAAAATCAACACTCAAATTATTAGTATACTTGTATTCAATATCCTATAGTGTTAAATGAAAAACGAGATTTTATTTTTTATGGAACAATGAAAGAAGTTGAGAATAAGGAGGAAGTAGAAAAGGTAAGAAAAAAACGCCGGAAAAAAATCTTGCGAATAAGGAGGAAGTATGAAATTGTATAAAAGCGATTTATACTATGAACAACAAATAGGTATTGGAGTTATTCACGTACGAAGGGTTTCGTTATATATAGCAATTTGATTTACTATAAAACATTTAACTTGTCATGTAATGTTTAATAACATTTAGTTGCTAAGAGTATGTAAATATTATAATATTATTGTCTACTTATGTTTTTTTCCCAAAAAAAAAATTGTATTCATGTAGTAAATTTTCAAAAAAAAAAAAAAAAAAAAAAAAATTCGGTTTAACCGAAAAACCGGTGAACCGGAACCGAACACCGAACCGAACACCGAAATTGTTATTTAAAAAAACCGAAAACCGAACCGAAAAACCGAAAAACCGAATTAATTCGGTTCGGTCCGGTTTTTCGGTTTTCGGTGTTTATGCCCACCCCTACCTTTAAATCGCCAATTCTTGAGATAGAACGGCGTTTTCATCTTTTAGTTTCTGAATGAGCTTAGCCTCGCCTTCAGATCGCTCAAGACTCCCCGACAGATACGTTTGGGCCTACATTACCGTCAGTAGAAGCTATATTATATGTAACGAGGAAGAGGTAAAAGGAAGTACGAAGAAACTAAAAACACATATACTTGGATCATAAGCCCAAGAGCAACCATATCCACTTGATAAGTCGGCATGTCCTTTAGAGTGAAATGTTCTTTGGGGCCGATGTAATTACGAGCGAAACAGCTTATCATATGAACATTGGCTAATAAATTATCTTCGTCAGATAATTCAAAAAACCAATCATGATTAACGGAGAGGGGAACAAAAGACTTCATCCACTTAGCTGCGCGATCGTCTACTTGAAGAAGTTGTGCTCGAGGGTCAATCCCGTGTAGATAATTGTCACGACCCAACCCCGTAGGCCGTAACTAGTGCCCGAGCTGGACACTCGTATACATATCTGTTAGATATAGCTAACCGAAATTAAACACAATATGGAAGCTTGTGGAAACAAAACGTTATCTCCGAACGTCACATGTATATGTCAAGGTAACCTGCCTCCTGAGGAGTCACAATCAATCAAAAGATAACATAATACACGAGCAGACAAGGCTGTCATAACGTATGGGAGCACCCCAAATATATATATGCAAGCCGACAAGGCTGCCACTACATACAACATCCCAAAATATATATATATATACGCAAGCCGACAAGGCTGCCACTACGTATAGGAACATCCCAAAATATAAGTCATGCTAACACAGCTGAACAACATCTATATACAACCCACACATATGTCTACAGACCTCTAAGAGTATCAACAGTGACATATGACGGGACAGGGCCCCGCCGGCCCCGGATAAACATATATATATATATATATATATATATATATATATATATATATATATATATATATATATATATATATACATCAAAAGGATACTCCGTACCAAAAGTCTAGGCTCGAACAATGGAGCACTCCTATATACGGTATATATATAAATCTATATATATATATAGGATCACCAAAGCGAGTATCTGCACCTGCGGGCATGAAACGAAGCCCCCCGAGATATGTACTAGTATATAAAACATGAAATACAATAAGGAAGATCATAACTGAAGTAAAGATTCCAGGAGACAAGTATGATAATCAAGAAATCACCGTACCTGTGCCTTATAACATAAAATCATGCATATCATTATCATATACCATACCCGGCCCATTATGGGACTCGGTGAATAAAGTCGTGTACACGTATACCATACCCGGCCCATCATGGGACTCGGTGCCATCATCATATCATCATATCATCATATACCGTACCCGGCCCATCATGGGACTCGGTGAATAATACAATGAAACTGTGCACGAATACATACCCGGCCCATCAGGGGACTCGGTGAAAGATATAATGACAACATGTACGAGCAGAGTAGTGGGCAACCATATGCAAACTAAATCATCATCTGAGACTTAATGAATTGTGTAGAATGAACTAACACTCGAATATCAAAGGCGATAGTCATGTTAAGTACCCTCTAAACGTCACTATGGACTATATCAAATAGAGCCTCAGGAGTCATAGACATGTATCACGATAATATGAAATACCTTATAGAGGTCAAGGACATTAGTCATTGTAGAGTCTTTAAGAATAGGAGCTTTTACATACCGACTACTATCCAACGTTTAGAAGACTTGAGAGGCAATAGCTCAATTACCTTAAGAGTTCTAACATCAAGAAGTGAATAAGGATCATGAATCACACTCGGAACTTATGAATAGAATTACCCCAAAGCTCATATCATGCATCACTTATATCTAAGACATGCCAAAAGAAAGAAAGGATAGCTTTACATACCTTTAATGCTTATCCGTAACACAATACGTATACGCTGCCCGAAGTGTCTCAACCTATATTAAGACGCCAAGAACTATGGTTAAGCTACAGGGAGATTCAAAACGTATTCCAACGTTAGTAGCTCCTTTCTAGCAAATTAGACGACGTTTCTCTTATATTCAAACCAACTACATAACAACCAAGTTAATATCAATAACCACACGTTCAAGTACTATATCGAGACTAATCAAGACAAGATTCGAGGACACTCCGAACAGCCCGCATGACATTTCAAATCAGCCACATATTACAACATTCGATAATAATCTACATACGACTACGACGTATCCAAGTTATTCTTAATGATCCATAGTCATCATATTTTCACCGAAACGACCTTATAACAGCCCAACCAATATAACAACATAATGTATAATCTTAACTATACTTAATCTTCCAATTCAACAAGAATAACAACATGCCCAAAACAGCCCCTAATCACAACATAAAAAGATGCCCGATAATCTCACGAACATCGACGAATACACCAAGCAAACCACATACGCTTCTTATACGTTATTTCATACATTCCTTTCATCTAAATTAGTGAATTATACCAGCAACCACACGACAATAACATCATTCATTCATATGCAAGAAAACTACATTAATATCACCATAAATCCTTACAACAGCCCACAAAACAAATTCAACTTCAACTTTAACCATTTAATTCCTTCACTCTCATCATCTAATCCATAACAACAACAACCAAAATGCTACTTCAAATTAATTCACCAATTCCAACTAAAACAGCCCCCTTACACGGCTCAACAACACTTCAATATCAACATACACAATTCTTTAAATTCAATTCATATCTACCTAATTATCCAAGCTCAAACCACCCTTAAAACATGTAAAAGAAGATTAAACCTTACCTTAACAACTTGGCTCCTTAATTTGCTGAAATTTGGAGGATTGAAATGATAAATGTTCTTGCTGCTCCAATGACTAGTTCACGTTGTTATTGACCTTCCAAATGGTTGGAATACCTTGGAAAATATTTTTTTTGAGTCAAATTTGTGAGCTTGAGTTTGCTTCAGCCATGGCCGAACCTCTCTCTATCTCTATAGCTCAACAATGTGGAGAAGATGAAGTGAATACATGGCTGGCTCATTAGTCATCAAGTTAGCATTTATATGGTGTCCATGGGCTGGACACGTGCCCCACTCAAGGCATGGGCCAATCAGATTTGGCCATGCCATGGTGGGGTCCACACGGCCCACTAACAACTTAATTAGTGATAATTAGTCTTAATCCCCACTTAATAATCTAATCATGGTTAATTAATCCCTAATCTCCACTAATATTTCTATACCAATTAAAATTTATAAGCAATTCGTGTACTAATTAAAATCGGAGATTAAAAGTCTCTATCTCATATCCCAAAATAATCTTGTCCTTAAACTTATCTCAATTCGCTTAAAAATATTCCAATGTACAAAAATACGGGATATAACAATAATCACCCGTCTTGATAGTTTTTCTTTTGTCCTGACCTAAAAACTGTGATAAGGGTTGAGCAGTGTTGAAAGGAATAGCTGGAGTACTTGTTCCTCTCCTTTGAAAGGGAACAGAAGCATCTCCGGAAGTATCAGTAGCAGCAGTCTCGGAGACTTCAACAACCGCTTCATGAGACTGATTTTCTAAATCAGTAGTGACATCTCTTTGTAAAGGAATATCGGGAAGGGCTTCACGATCCTCTCTATACAAAGTGTTCGCTAATATCCGCTTTATCTTGGAGAGGCATTATGACATCCTCTTCCCAACGTGGAACCTCGAGAATCTCCGTTGATTTCTCAATCTCCTTCACTGAGGAATCATCTAAAACATTCCCAACATCAGAAGAAACAGAAAGATCAACTCTTTTCCTTCGTCTTAAAATTAAGGAAGAATCCTCCTCGGAATCGGTACTCTCGTCGATTAAACCAAAAGCACTTTGCGTACCTACTATCTTTTTAGGTACAGTAACGGGAGAGTCCGTAGAAAATTGTTTTCTCAATTTTCTCTTCTTGTGAGTAGGCTCATCAACATCTTTAGAACCTCCAGTTTTCGAAGTTGATCTCTTCCCGGCAAGAGATCGAAGGCGTTCTAACACCGACCCTCCATCGGTCCGAAGGACCAGTTGCTTCTTCACTGAGGTTTTCTTCTTTTTAGAGGGGCCTAACACAAAGAAAAACTATAAGACAAAGTCATAATTGTAAAAATATGACAAAAGTCTTTTTTGTTTTTACCTCTGCCCTTCACGGAGACTCCGCTTGGTTTCACATCCTTAAGGGTACGAATACCTCATGAAATGGCATAAGCTCCCCAAGTTCTAACACTTGTCGAAGCTTGAATTATAGCCTTAATAAATTCCTTTATATTTTGAAGGCCAGACCAGCTCGGGATTAACGGTACATCAAAGAAAAAAGTAAGGACACAAAAGCAAATAAATAAATAAAAAATAGAAGATGAAGAAGAAGAGAATACCTCTAGCATTCCACTTCTCAGGAAAGTTATCGGCATCATTTACCACCAATCGAGAAGTAGGGATAAACACAAATTCTTCAAACCAAAGACGATCATGACCATATTCGGGATCTTCAAACAATTTGTTGACTCCCCGAGCCCTGAACATTATCATGGAACCCAGAAGAATCGAATGGAGTTCAGATATAAAATATGATCGTGGGTAAGTTTCATCCCGGCAAGCTGAGCAACATGCTCATATAGTTGTATGAAACGCCAAACTCCAGGAGTAATTTGTTCCACACAAATTTTCAAACGACGACAAAGTTCATCCACCAACGAAGAGAGTGGCAATGAGAACCCGATGGTGAAAGGATAAATATACACAGCTGAGTACCCAGGAAGGTACGAAGTTGCAGACATATCCACACCGCGAACTAAGATTTCAAGGGAACGATCCGTCCAATGACATTTCTCACGGATCGAATCGACAAGATCCTCGGTGATACGAGATTTGATTGCTGAAACCTCCGCCATTCTGTCTCCATCCAATTCCTCCACTGGTCAGTCATCACCCTTTCTTTGATGAATTCTCAAATCACTAAGATGAGAAGGATGCTTGGGAATGACATTATCAACTGAAGGAAGAACAACAACACCAACTTCTTCCTCATCCACATCTGAGTTGACTGAGGTAGAAGGTTTAGTAGAAGTAGTAGCAGAAATTGCATCTCCCATCAATTTCTTCTTTAGAGAAGTATTCTTTTTAGGTTTCTCAAGAACGATGTTTGAAGGAAATTCATTAACAATGGCAGTCTTTTCTGGAGAAGCGCCTTGATCAAGTGAAGGAGAAGACATGATTACAGGAAAGATCGAAGTCAAGAAAATCAAAGAAGAAAATAGAGAGAGTTAGAATTCAAAATTGAAGCAGAGACAACAAGATTTAAAGAAGTGAAGAAGGAAAGGATAAGGCTCAACTTTTATAAATGAAGAAATCATCATCATTACCTCGGGAAACGGCGAGAAAATGAAGGGTGTAATAACGGCCACGCATACCACGTCTGACTTCATCATTAAGACGCATCTAATCAACTTCTGCAGTTACGCCACTTGATCCCTTCATTTGCAACCCACGATTTCCCACCATGTACCACATTCCATGCCGAAGACGATTCAAATTTCAAACCAAGGCTTGATTCTTGGAAATCAATAGAACAATTTCTTGGGAACATCACTGTGATGAATCCGAAAAATTGAGAGACTATCTATATGGGTAGAAATTTGAATTACATAAATACTCATGTGAACTCGCAAAAGAAGATGAAATGAATCGGAAGGCAACGCCGAAGGAATGGAATTAATGTAACGCCGTGAATAAAGAAGATGAAATGAATCGGAAGGCAACGCCAAAGGAATGGAATCAATGTAACCCCGTGAATATTTACGCAACAGACCAGGAGAATCTCGGAGATGCCAGAACGCGATATACGAGATAGCGAAGTAATTGCGTATTATGATCATAACAGAAATAATAACGCATGGCGAGAATCACAAAGATTTATTATCAATCATTAACTCAGGAGTTAATGACATACGTTACATCACAACGGGCAGACTAACATGAAGATCTATAAATAGCTTATCATTTGCACATTTTTGGGGCATCGAATACAGACAAGAGAATTACATCTGAATCTTTTACTTTCTTGCTCAATGTTCTAGTTCATATCGATATTTATGTCAAGTTCTTATATTTTATGAGTTGAAGAAGAATTAGATTGCAAACACTTAGATGAGAAGAATAAGTTTCCTTTCACCCCTCATTCTCGTTTAATTCTTTAATTGTTCATCTTATTAGCTTGATCAAAGTACTTAGCTTAGATCAAATTACTACCTACTGTAGTTAACCCCTTTACTCTCTTTACGTAAATTTAACTAATGAGGCAAAGTATGAACTTTAACTATTCCTTAAGGCAACCTATGCCGCATAAAGCTGATTTTTCCAAAAGTCTTGCCTTGCGATTTTTTTTTTATGCCTGAGCCGAGATTCGAACCCTGAACCTCAGGATATTCTAGGCGAAGGGCAAAAATTAAAGACCATCAATTTGAGGGGCAAAATCAAAGACCACCCCGAATAAGGGGCATTCCGGCGAATTGCCCAAAAGTTATTACAATTCAATATACAACAATTACATAAGCCCACATAAAAATTTACTTAAGATAAATAATAAGTCCAAAAAATGAAATTAGGCAAAAGACAAGACAAAGACACATGTAACAACACCATAGGAATAAAAAATTTGTGAGGACTACAAAAGCACCTCATTCTCTCTTATATATAGTAAAAATCATTTGACTGGGAAAGTAAATATCTTAGTAACATATAAGAGTAGTACCACCAAATCCCCAAAATTAACATTTTACACTAAGATCCATCTACTATATCATCAGCAATATTGTATGATACTCCTATCTTCTGCTAATTCTTGCTTTTAGAGGCAGTATAGCCTAAGGAGCCAAAGATAGGGGGCTGGAATAAACCATCAGGTGACACCACAGTCAGCCTGCAAAAGATGCATAATCATAATGTGTTAGATAAAAAGTGGGAGTATAACTCACAACTATTCATGATTAAAAATATTTAAAACAATGAGAAAAAGTTGTGGCTAACGAAAATTTTGTTTGTCATACAAAATGAGCAGTCAAAACAGAATGGCATGGAAGGAATAATAATATAGTCCCAAACACTATCTTACCCTTGAGGGGGAAAAAGATATTGAGTCAGGCATATGCTTTTTTCTTTTTTAAGCGAGTTTACTCCATTAGATAGTGTGTCTAGCAGCCTTCTTATTAATATTAAAGACTACTCATCATAAAGGAGAGAAGTACAAGCAAGAAGGGCTAGATCTTGCCTTACCGATCTTAATGAGTAACGAACCTCTACTAGTTATGCAAAAAATAAAAGCTAGAGAGAACCAGATATTCTATAATTATAACAGAATTTACATTACACTTCTATGATGATCTTGGAGTTTATATTACTCCCTACGAGTTAGTCATATGCAAAAGAATTTGATATTCAACTTATACCAACTAAAACAATGCAAATATTATTATACAATCAGTCTACTTGTGATTGCTTTTAAATAATTGGAGATTGAAAAAAAAAATCAGCTCTGTGATGATAAATTACTTCACTGTATATATCACTCACCCAAATCATGTGAGCACCAAGGTGTTTTGCTCGTGATGAAAAATAAAGCACCAACAAACCCTACCAAGTATGGTTCTCATAATTGCCTAATCCACATTTTTTAACTATGTGGGACATGAATATTTAGCTAAGGAAAAAGCTTCATTGCCTCCATATTTGGTTGACCTAACAACGACTGCTAGCTATCTTATATTTCAAAGAAATATAGTAGGAAACATAAAGTCTTTGAAATATTTGTACTCAGAAATGTAATTTAGTACTCTTTGTAAAGTTTAGCTTTTATCTCCTAAAATTACCCTTTATGTCTTCTTAAACTATTTGATCATTACTTATTAAAGTTGAGATAAATTTTGAAAAAAATAATTAATATCTTCTTGATTTCTAAAAAGATACTTATGGTGAACTAAATTTGAAAGGATAAGTAGGCGTTTAAACATAGAAAATGTGATATTCACAAAAAAAAAAAAAAAAAAAAAAAAAAAAAAACAGTATTTTGGAAGTTTGAAGCTGTGTTTTAATATACATTAAATTTGAAAAAAAAAAAAAAAAAAGTTATGTGAGTGGAAAAAAATTCAGATCAAACTACTTCTCCAAACTTGAAACTCATCTTCAGAAAGAAAAAAAAAAAAATCAAAATTCAATGTATAACTAGACGTTATTTTGAAAAAATATCACGTCCAAATG
>NC_081351.1:16089966-16165130 GCF_029784015.1 Lycium ferocissimum
GCCCTTCAAATTTTCTTGCGGCCAAGTTTAAATTTACCCGAAATTTATATTTTCGTATCTAATATCGAGTTATGCGACAGGCGAAGCTTTTAAAACTCAACATAAAAATGTCCAAAAACACATCGAACTCCACAAAAAAAGTCACGAAAAAAGATAAAGAACATATGCTCAAAAGGAATAACTCCAGTTTCTGAACACTATAACAAATTTTGAAAATAATATACAATTTATCTTGCATGTGCTTTTAATTAAAAAGCTTGCAATGAAATAAACATAAGTTCAGTTTCGAATAAATGTTACAAAACTTATATCGAACGAAGCAGGTCTGAATATTTTCATTAAATGAGTAACAGGAGTAAAAATTAAGGACCACATATACTAGGAGCAAAAATTAAAGTCCAATGCGTTTGAACGGAAATCCGTGCCAAAACTTCAAAAACACCATCTAGTAAGTTCAATAATAATTTAAATTAAAGTCCAGTTTTATTTGGGCTAATCAATTTAATTAATTGATGCTGTATTTTTCAAAAAAACCTTCAAAGAATTTATTAATTTTTGTTATGAACTATGAGCTTACTTTCATTTTAAGATTATATAAGAATTGAAAAAATGTTAATGATTTTTCACAATTTGTGGATTTTTATGTCCATAAAAAATTACAACTTGAAACTAAATTACGCTCACAGCGTAATTTCATCTCGCGATTTCATCTAGAAAGCAATTGATATGGATACAATTTGCTTCCTTAACTCAATTAGTAGGACCCTTAGAGTCCACTCCTTCCCCACACTACAGTGAAAGGGAAAAAGTAAAGACAATCATTAAAGCAGCCCAAGCAAGACTTACCATATCCATATGAAATATGTCCCCTACAATCATGTCCAAACGGCTCCTATAATGTATAACAAAACTACTCAATTTCAGATAGTACAATGACAAACTTGACTTGTATTAACACTGACTTTTACAATTTTAAGCTTGTTGGCTCTACGTGAGAAATACATATAATAACAATCTGTAAATTTAAGGAACATGACATCCACAAACATATGACTGTAACAGGAAGATTACATCTTAGCAAAGCCAGAAGTGTCCTAATATATTTCTAGCACAAACGCATCCTTCACAATTCAATTGCCACAAGACAAAATAACGAACAATAAAAGTATTGATAGTACAAGTTCTTCGCGCATACGTAATAAACCTTTTACAGAGGAGTCTCCTGACATTTTCAAGATTATGTCCGCAATAAGTAGCAATTTGATGAGCTGACAATATTTCGCAGATGACAAGAAGCAAACTAGAAGCACCTAGTGCACTCCTCCAAAAGACAGCAACAACAAAGAGTAGCCAAACTGCAGAAAAAGATCAGCTTTAAGCAAACAACATAAATGGCACAAATAGATGAGATGTCATGAATAGACAATCCAAACCCAGATATATATACTGCATGGTGCGTGTGTGTGTTTATCATGATTTTCTTCGTGTTGATCAACTAAATTACATTTTGCATGTGATATGCTCAATTGCTCAGTATTTTCTTAGCTAACTTGCCCTATTTATTTTTTCATTTTTCTTCTATGGGCGTGTGATGGGGAGGAAAATATTTTTCAATTTTCTTGTGTTTGGTTGGTCAAATTTTTGGAAAATATTCTCTAGGAAAACAAGTTCCTAAAAATAAGGAAAATCACTTCACTTGTGGAAGTAAGGAAAACAAGTTCCCTAAATGGCATTCCACACTTATTGTCTTCTTTCCACCCTCTAACACACCCACCCCTAACCCCACCCCGCATAGCCCCCAGACCTACCATCTCCCACCCCACCCTCATCACCCCACCTCCATAGTGTTTACCTAAATTATGTACAAATGTTTTTGGGACAATATTTTCTGCTTACTTACCCAACATAAGAAAATAAGTAAGAAAATCACTTATTTTTCACGAAAACATAATCCTTCAAACCAAACACACCCTAAGTTTCGGCTTGTATTACCTCTGTCTCTCCCCCCCTCTCTCCCCGCTTCCTTTCGACTACCCCCAAATAAGCAAGACTAACACATGTAAGAGACAAAAGAGGAAGTGCATTGCATTAGCTTATATCGACAAAGAATTAAAGAAATTTACCCAACAACAATGTTTCTGAAGCTGAAGTTTGCAACAGAAAAAGACAGAATAGGAACCCCTCATCGTTTCACAAAGAATTTATGAGCAACAAAAGCTAGATGCATGCTTTAGGCCACAAGATGAAATAATCATGAAACAAGAGTAGGACAGAAATAAAAGCCTCTAATGGTTTCACGAGAAATTAACTAGGGGCAAAACATATTGGTGCTATCAACTACAAGACGAACAAAACGATAATTGATTCATGCGCAAACACAGAATTGACACTCTCCACTTGTATCCCAGTGCAAGTAAGAAACTTCAAGTATGGGCATTACAGTTGAATTCTGAGGAAAATGGTGCTCTAGAACTGCAATAATTGCCATCTTAGTTAGCTCCCGGGTTTTGATCTAGTGGCAAGAATGCAATGGCAAGTGTGAGTTAGACACATCTCACGAGCTCGAACTCCACCGTGAACAAAAAACCTAGTATTACTGTGAAGAAGGTCAGGGGAAGAAAGGGCCACTATCCTACGAATTTCAAACCGTGCGCTAGCTGACACTTGGAGATTTATCCGCTATTAAAAAAAAATGTTAAGTAGGAAAGAACTAAATGACTTTGTTAATCATGTTGAACAGCTAAACAGAAGTAGATAGATATGACAAAACTGAGTTTTGCTTATAGGTCAGAGAATGTTTTCAACCAGGAAACTTGGCAAGAATCGTGATGTGCAGCATATTATTCCAAAGGTGCTGCAATATCCAAATCTTTTTCATCGAGTGAACGGATAGTTTTGCTCAAGATGAGGACAAACAAGAGCGGGCCGCAGAACTATGTTTTTGTACTCATTACTAATACAGTACCTAAAGCATGATGTTGCAAAAAATAGCAGAATGAAAACAACACATAACGAGACAAAAATTAGGATAATATATTAAGGCGCGCAAGTAAACAAACTTTTCTTCTATTTAAGTTCCTAACTAAAACCTCAAATAGGTAGTTCCATTCGGATCCCGGCATGAAGCTATCTAGAACCCTCCACCGCAAAACAGATATGTTTGGCCTAGGCAGATAATACGCCTAAAGTCTGTTTGGTGGGTGATTGACCAATTTCTAGTGTTAAGAGGCATGGTGCTACTCTCTTTGTACAGATTTCTTTGCTCTTGCCTACTTATTTAAATATGCTGAAACTCCTTTATGAAGACTTGTTGCATAATGAAAATCAGAAAGATCGCTTGACCTTATGGAAAGTCACAAAGATGGAACGACTTATAGATTTAGGCGCCATGGCCCCTTGATTTTAGTAAGATTTTTATCTTTCCAAAATTCTTTTGCTGAAATTTTAATATCTATGCATGTCAAGTTTTGGATTTTCATTAGTACGTTATTTTGCTACTTGCAGTCGCAGACTGTCTATATACAAGTAGATATGGACATTCAACATGACATATGTGGCTTTTGTCGGAATTTAGAAACTTGAAGATAGATAGAAGCGTGTGATCTTTTGAGGTGTTGGAACAATGTAAGACAGAAGAAATGGTGGAAAATAGTCCCATCCTACATATGTTGGACTGTTTGGTGGGAAAGAAATGCAAGGTATTTTGAAGATAGAAGCTGCTCAATTCAAAGAATCAAGATGTATTGTGTATAGTTGATTCATTTTCAGTGTAAAGAAAACTATGTAGTTGAAGCTGAAACATTACTAGAGTTTCTAGGGTCCTTGTAAGAGGAACAAGGACATACTTCTGCTTTTTTTCTTTTGGTTGAGAAGGTAACATTGACATACTTCTGTTTTTTGTAATTATAATTTGGCTTCCAGCACTGTTTGTGCTTATGAGTAGTACACTGTTACCTTTCTCAGGGAATTCAAAGAAAGAGCAAAAAGAATGTGTTGATTTGCTGGTTATTGCAATGTGAGGAACTTGGTCAAATATATTGTCCCTATGCTATTAATTTTTGCAATCTAACCAGACCATTGTTTTTTAACCTCTCGTAGTATCATTGTTCTCTTTACAGCTTGGATGAGTGTTCTTAGCTTTCTTAATAGCATATTCCACATCGGCAAGTGAGGTTAAAAAGAGGAGGACAAGAAAAATCATCAAAGCATGAAGTATCAGGGGCGGACCCAACGTGAAGGGTGGGGCGACACATGCCCCCCGTAACTTCGGAAAAAACACTACATATACACACACACACACACACACACACACACACATATACACACCTTGAAAAACTATGATATATTTTAAAAGGACCCCTCAAACATAATTGCAAAAGTAGTTCAGTTGGTAGGAGTGCCCCTGAGTGCTCACTAGTCGCCGCCCCAGATCAAATCTCGGCTCCAACGCAATTGTTTTTTCAAAAATTTGTGCAGTTTTACTGATTTTTTTTTTCTTTTTTTTTTTTTTTTTTTATCTTTTTATTGTTTAGTCCCCTCCCATTTTACTTTTTCATTAAATTCTTTCCCCCCAAAAGCTCCAAATCCCAAAAGATTTTGTCCACTTCCCACTCATCTTTTCCCAAGTAATAAGCAAAAAGAAACTCTTTGGCTCTCTCCATTCTCAAATCCTCCTTCCATTATAAAGTTTCTCACAAATCACTAAGTTATCTCAAGGTTATCTTTTCGCGAATTGGTAAGTATTCTTTCTATTTTTTTAATTTTTTTGTATGAAATACAATATAGTTATAATAAAATAAGGAGTGGGGTGTGATTCCCCCCGCCCCTCTCCCTTCCTCCTCCTTTTTTTTTTTATTTTTTTTTTTAAAGAGAGAGGGGTGTGTTTTCCCTATTGAGAATATTATTTTACTTGTATTCTTGATTGACTCTTAAAACTAATGAAATCTTTATTTCAATGTTTTAAGAGTTGTACCCCTAACTTTGTCGCTAGTAATTGGCGTACTAAAGATAATGGTGCCCCCGTTGCGCTCAAATCCTTGGTCCGCCTCTGCGAAGTATTATAAACATGTATAGCAATCCATGAAGTCTTCACTACTAACTAAAACCTCAACTAGGTTGATGCATGCGGATCCTGGCATGAACCTGTCTAGAACCCTCTGACGCGAAACAGAACTTGAGATCAATGAATAAAAATAAACCAAAGAAAAGAATGATTGTTCTGTTATTAATAGGTTAATCATCCAAAATCTTTTCAATCTAACCAAAGTTCCACCCCTTCACCATACCACCATTGTTCACCTATGCATTTTTTACCAAAAGCAGACTATGTGGTGAAAGAATAACACCATATAAACAACACATGCAAAGATAAATATTAGAATAACAGAACTGGAGAATATTCAAGGAACCTAAGAATCACGCCCTAAAGAGTCGCCCACAGGTGATGCAGGCCCCTGCATCCTCATATTTTGAGCTCGTAATCCCTCAATTAAGCTGAGCTCTGTGGATTCTGGTCATAATCCAGTCTAATACTCCTTTCCCACAAAATAGAACTTGAGACCGATCAACAAATCCATATGCACCTCAGAGATAAACGGTTCTCGTGTTGTCGTTCAGTTAATCACAGAGAATCTTATCAATCTTTCACCCTTCATTTCATATGAGTTCATCACTAAATCCAGTTCCTGATGATTATTCTCCAAACACCTAGTTCTGGATCACAACTGTCCTTACTACTAATGATCATAAAATGAAGCAATATCCCCACAGATAATCAACTCTAGTTACCTTTTGGGCTATCAAGTGCAGGAGTTTAGAATATGTTGCATTTTGGCCTCTCAACAAACAGTTCATTTTTCGAATTCGAAAAGAGGAATTTGTATAAATGCCGAACCTATAAAAAAAATTCAATTTCACACGGAACCTATGAGGTTTGGCCAGATAAATTGAATTGTTTGTTCCGGTATGGTGGCGAAGACTTAAATTTGATGACATCACAAAGTTCCATGATCAGACACAGGAACATTACTTGTTTTTTCCTTCATCACTTTCTCCCCAAAACGTATCTTTATTACTCTGCGGAATTTGTTGTTTTGTCTTTCGAAAAGACCTATTTTAACTTTTAAGAACAACCCCAAATACATCACTTGTAGAAAATGTCTATTTAGAATTTAATTGAACTTCCATTCAGGGGAATACTGTCAGAGGCGGAGCCATAGTGGTGGCTACGGGTTCGGCAGAACCCAGTAGCTTTGGCTTAATTCCTATATTATGTTGAAAATTTTATTTAATATGTACAAATAATCTGTTCAGAACCCAATAAGCAAAAAGAATTGTAGTCGAGAACCCATAAACTAAATATCCTGACTCAACCTCTGAATCCGGTTAGCATTCAACACATGAAGTAAAATGGTGGAACATCTAATATGTACCAGCCCGGACACTATTGTTACATTATGAAATTGCTAGTTTTATGCTGGCTATCAGCCTACCACAACCCTCCTCTTTTATCTAGGCTTAGGATGCTCACATAGCCCGGACACTACTGTTATAAGCTAAAAATCGAGAGAGAGAGAGAGATGACATACCATCCTTTTAGGAATGAAGAGCAACCATTGTCGTCGCCATAATAGCCACCACCCTGGTCAGGGTAGTGTTGATATGGTGGTGGTCGTGGTGGAGGGTATTGATCATTAAAGTATCCCTGATAACTGTGGGGTCCGGGAGGTGGCGGTGGAGGAGGGTACCCTGCATTGTAGTACCCTGGTGGCGCTGGCATCCCTGGCGGTGGGTATCCTTGTGGTTGGGGCGGCGGTGGTCCATACCCTAAAAAATAGTAAAAAAATTACAAACAAGTTCAATCACAACAATCACTTGACCAGAAGGCTAATAGTAGTAATCTAGTATTAAAGATTCTAATTTACCAGTTTTCAAAATAAGTATCAAAGATTGAAACTCGGGTGATCATGAAATTGGGTATTTCTATTGTAACTTACCTACAGGAAGCAATACTAGCAAACAACCAATTTACTAGCAGCAGTTCTTGAAATAGAATTGATATTGCAACAGGGCTAACCAAAAAAAAAAAAAAAAAGAGAGAGAAATATACAAGAACAGACAAGTAGAGCTAAAATAATTGATTGACCAATTTACTGGTGAAGTATTTGGTAGATAAAGGTTGAATCTTGGGTGTTCTTGTTATTAATACTGCAACTTACCTTAAAAAAGGTTTAGAACAAAAAAAACAGACAAGGTAGAATTAAAACAACCCATTGAACTAACTTCTTAGACAAATGTCAAAAATTGAGTAATCTTGAAAATGGGTATTTGATTTTGTAACAAATACAAGAACAGACAAGGTAGAATTAAAACAATGGATTAACCTAATTTACAAGACAAAGGTCAAAAAATAGGGAAATCTTGAACTTGGGTACTTGATATTGTAACTTACCTAATAAAAGCAATACATACAAGAACAGACAAGTAGTAAATAAAACAATCAGATAACCAATTTACTAGCAGTAGTATTTTGGTACACAAAGGTTGAAACTCGGGTGTTCTTGAAATGATATCTATATTGCAACTTGCCTAAAACAAGAGAAAATTACAAGAATAGAGACAAGTAGTAACAATCAATTGACCAATTTACTAGTGAAGTATTTGGTAGATAAAGGTTGAATCTTGGGTGATCTTGTTATTAATACTACAACTTACCTTAAAAAAAAAAAAAAAAAAAAAGAGACAAGGTAGAATTAAAACAATCCATTGGGTAATCTTGAAAATGGGAATTTGATTTTATAACAAATACAAGAACAGACAAGGTAGATAAAAACAATGGATTAACCTAAGTCAAAGGTCAAAAAAAATTGGGAAATCTTGAAATTTGGTATTTTTGAGATTGGTAACATACCTGGTGGAGGGTAGGGACCTTCATGAACATGCTGGTAACTCATTTGGGAAATCTTGAAAATTGATTGTTTGATGGATGGTTGTGGAAATTTGAATGAAAATGAGGTATGGTAGATTAGCTAAATACAGATATGTTTTTAAACTTAGGTGCTAAGGTGGAGGAAACTTAATCAGTAGAGGCACGTCAGAAGATAATTTAAGGGTAGCTATCACCTATCATAGTCATTCACATGTTGGCAGCAGAAACATCCAGAGTGTATAATTTAGCAAGTTGGGTTGGCTCAAAACATGATAATCATGATCAAGGGTAAAGGGGTCGTTTGGCAGGTAGCCGAAATTATTTCGGGATTATAATTTCGAGATTAATTTATCTCACCTTTTGGGATTATTTTATTGCATCTGAAATTAATTTATCCCACCTTTTGGGATTATTTTATCCTATCTTCCAGATAGGATAAAATAATCTCAACCTTAGTGGGATAAGGTGGATATTTCACTCTTGGGATTATGCTTCATTTTATACCGTGTTTGGTAGGAGGTATAAATTTATCCCAAAATAAATTTATACCTCCTACCAAACATGGTACAAAAAATTAGTACTGGGATATCGCAGCCTATACCATGCACCAAACGACCCCTTTAAGGGTCTAACCGGTGAGAATTTAGAATTATTGCTATGTTTTAATGACGACGTGACGCTTATTTTTAGTCCCAAAAAAAAGACATTTTTATATTTATAATTTATAATAATTTAATTTTAAATTTCTTATTTTATCACTAATAATATTATTTGATAGTCATATAAATATTTATAACTTAGTTTAAACTATAAGTTTTAAAGTCTTCCTTTCATTCTTACAGTCGTACCTAATCAAACACCAATTTTTTGCGCGGATTGTCCTTTTGGGGTGGTCTTTAATTTTTGCCCCTCAAGTTAGTGGTCTTTAATTTTTACCCTTCGCCTAATACCCTGAGGTTTTGGGTTTGAACCACAGCTTAGTAAAAAAAGAAGAAGAAGAAAAAACAAATTTCGCAAGGCAGAGTTTTGCCTTCAAAACTCTACCTTAAGGCAGAGTTTAGGGAGAGTTTGCCTACAAAACTCTACCTTAAGGCAATGCAGAATTTGTTGTAGGCAATCTCTGCTTAGCGATTTTATTTTTTAATTTTCACCTGAATAGGTGGTTCGAACACGGAACCCTAAGGTTTTAGATGAAGGGCAAAAGTTAAATACTTTCATTTTGACGAGCAACACTTAAAGACCACCCCAAAATAAGAGCATCACTGCGAATTGCCCATTAAACACCATCAGATAAATTGAGAGAGGGAGTATGCTAAATTTTATTGGGCCAGTCTGAGGATGTTTAAGGTTCAGAAAGCAATTTTGTACGAGTGATTTGAAGAAATAAGATCATTTGAAATTATGGAGATATTCGAAATAAAACCCATATTTTACAATAATTTACATTACTATTTGACACTCAAAATATAGTAATAAATTTTTTACACAATATATACAGCTACTAATTTAGCTCCGCATCTGAAAAGAGAATGTTGAGACCCACAATTGTTGTATTCGAGCTTCAATTTTTGGGGTTGCCATTTTTTATTTCGAGTCGGTTGAAGGTTCGAAATATGTTTTTTTGTGGTGTGCGGGAGTTTAAATCGTTAAACGCAGCAGAAACTTGTGACACCGTTGATGAATCTTTGAAGCTAAAATTCAAGTTTGCGAAATAGGAATTATTTTTGATTGGGTGTTGTCCAAATGTTTGAGAACATCTTGATGAGATTATTTGTCAAGTTTGGGAATATTTGGTACAAATTTGGTGAGATTTTGAATTGAATTTCAAATTGAGCTTCGATGTTGAAGAAGAATAGTCTCATGTATATCACATGTATATTTTATAGACGACGCACATATCATTATGTTTACCACATATATGTCACATGTATATCATATATTCATATGTATGTCACATATATGACATATATATAATACCGATGCGCATGATATACATAGAATATATAAGATATGCACATGACATACAATAATGGCCAAAGTCATAGAAAAACCCCTAAACTTTTCCACATATTCCTCATTGCCATCTAAACTTAAGCTTGTTCCGATTGACACTTGTACTATTAAAAAATGTACCTATTGGACACTTTTTGCTAATGTGGCGTAGTTTGTGTACTACACGTGAAACAAGCGCGTGAAAAGTTTTTATTTTGATAAAAATTATTTTTTATTCCTCTTCTTCTTCATATTTTCGCCCTGCCATCATCCACTTCCAATTTTCACCATTGTTGCCGCCATTATTGTTTCTGCAAACACACACCAATCATAATTTTAAACTGGCTCTCATGTCTTTGATATCTCTCCCAGTAAAAGAAAATAAGAAAATTAATGTGGGCGTCAAAAACAATTCCGGCGAAACTCCGATCCACTTTTTAGTCCAAGAATCTGTCCCAACATGTTACTATATTAATGTAATCTAACGATAATAGATCATACCTATTAAGTAAAGTTGACAGGAATTAAAAAAAAAAAGTTAAGTCCACCAAGGGAAGAAATCAAATTTGGGTTCAAAAAAAATTCCGGCAACACTCCATTTTTTCCGGCAGCGTTCATTCGAACTTATTAATTTTTCTGGTATAACTACGTTTTTAGTTCTTATTCCAGTGGGAAATGAAATGGGGAAGAAGATCCTTATGCCAATTGAGAAATGGGAGGGAAGGTGGAGTGGGGGTTTGGACTATGGCTTGTGGACGAGGATTCTGGGGAAAGGGGGAAGGAGGGGTCGGGTAAGAGGGGCTGGGGTTTTAAAATTACCTTCATTTTTTTTTTTTTTTTTTTTTTTTTTTGCAGAAAATATTTTTTCTTTTCTTTTTCCTTATAATTTATTAATTAATTATTATTGTGGACCCAAATGCCACATGTCATCTTTTGATTAGTCATTGCGCCACGTCATCGCGAGTGTAATGCACGCACCTTAAACTTGTGGCTGATTATTAAAAAAGTATCTAAGTGGTTTAAATTCGGAGGAGTTTAGGTGTTCAATCGGAACAAGCTTAAATTTAGATGGCCATGAGGAATATGTGGAAAAGTTTAGGGGGCTGTATATGACTTTGGCCTACAATAATATACATGTGACATACACAACAGTTTTCTTCGCAAAATTCCTTTTTTTTTTTATATATATCAAAACCAATTTGGATACATTCTAAATGCACCCAACCTTCAAAATCGACTCCTCCAAGTTATTTCAAATAAGATCGAGCTACATAGCTGATTTTCAGTACAAATTTTTAATTTAATTGAAACCAGTTCAATGCTCCAAACGATAATGCGAAACCAAATATATTTTGCCAAATTCAGCACCTCGGTAGAAATTATCAGGGAGAATCAATTTTTAATAGATTTCCCACTTAAACTATTAGGGGTGGCCAAAAAAGTGAAGGTGAACGGGATAAAATTGACAGTAAGGGAAGGATTGACTCAAGTATTCTTTGTCATCTATTAAAAGACCTTTTCTCACTTCTCTTTATATGAAAGTTCTTTGAAAACATGCACGCCATACTATAAAATTGCTATAAAATTTAAAAAGGATCTTGTTATGTGAGGTAATTAATTGAAAGTTTCTATTACTGGAAATATTAACAATATTAATCAGTAAAATGAACAAAATGATAGAATGAACTTATCGGATCACCGCTGCGTTGTGGCAAGCACTGCCTTGAAAGCGATTTCGGCCCGATTACGATGCAAATCGTTTAGCCCGATCGCTCCCCAAGGTTTTACAACACTTCCAAACACTTGCACTAGTGATTGAAAGCTTGGAGTTTTCACAAACTGAATTGCCCAGAAATTGAGAGGAAAAGAAGAACTTTTAAGAAAAAGAAGAGGTGATTTTTTCTGTGTAAGTAATTAACCAAGAAGGCTGATTTATACAGGCTGAAAATCTGAAGGGTTCAAAGAGGATTTATTAGCCATTAAAGAGACCTTAATGATTATTAACTTGGTCATTTAAACCAGCCAGTTGATCAACCATTAAAGGGAATTGAAGGATCATTACTCCATATGTTACAGAATTAATTTGGAATGAATGAGTATATTTAGATCCTTGTAATGTATCTATATTCTTTACATTACATAAAAGGATTAGGTAAGATTAATTCCTACGTCTATATAAATAAAGCTCTTAAATCATCATGTAATTTAAAATTTCCTATCGGTTAGTGTCCTGTTAAAGGCATAAAACAACCCCATATTTGATATTTATGTCGCACTTCACTAAGATGTGGACTGCTAGGATTAACTATTTCGTTTATTATTTCCACTTCCTTATGAGGTTTTGAAGAAGTAGATAGTTTTGAAAAATACATACTATTTCCTAAAAAGTATTAGGGATACCTCCCCTCACATTTGTCTTAATCATAGTGATCTCCCTTGTGGTTTACAATATTACGTTTACCTCCCTTTTTTTTTTTTTTTTTTTTTTTTTTTTTTTGTAACAATACTTTTAACCCATTTATTATTATTCAAAAAAAATTATAGTGTGACTAATTTGCCCTTTCTAGTATCCTCTTTGTTCAGTTAATTTTGCACATGTTTTTAGAAAATTCCCGTTATAAATTATTCTTCCACCTTCCATTAAAATTTTACAAATTCGATGATTCCAATTTTTTCTGATCCATTCGATTATAAGTTGGATTTCTCTTTTCATTATGCTTAGAACCAAAATCTTCCCCTTCGTATCTATTGATTTGATGCCTAAATGCTAAACACAGACAAACAATTAATTTGATTTCTCACACTAGAAATCAATAGATATTGAGAGAAATCTGCTAATCAAAATGAGATGAGATTTGCAACAAGGGGAAGGAAGATTAGGACAGATTTTTTGTTCCAAGGGAACTTATAGCTTAGGTAAATGGAATGCATCATGTCTCTAAGGGAGATTTAGGCAGATTATGAAATCGTTGCTCATTTTTGTTCTTGAATTCCCTTTGTATTTTAGTAGAAGATTAACCATATTTGATATCCATATGGGAATTCAATTTCAAATCTCATCTCCTAATTTGCTTTCATTTATATTCCTTTGAATGAAAATATATATGTTGGGTATCCGAAATTTACGAAGAAGGAATTTTGATATATGATAAGTGGACAGAAGTTGAATTTTAGATAAGCACCAGTGAATTTTTCGAATTAACTAGAAATGAAGTATGAAAATTGATTCTTTTAGCAAAGATTTTTATAACTTTAATTGAACAAAGAGTGTATCAGAAAGGGCAAATTAGTCATATTATACTTTTTTTTTATTTAATAATAAATGGGTTAAAAGTATTGTTACAAAAAAAATCAAAATAAGGGATGTAAATGTAATATTGTAAACCACAAGGGAGGTCACTGTGATTAAGATAAATGTGAGGAGAGGTCTCTGAAATTATCCCAAAATATTATTATTAAAGGATTTTGACCTTAAAAATTTATGAGAAAATTATTATTTCACTTTATATATATTCAAATTATATTCTTAATAGTTTATAGAATTTCACATACTAATGTTCAATTCATATAAATATTATTGGTCAAATAAGTGTGCGTAAACACTAAGCTTTTGCATGAATATAATAAACACTCATTATTTACGATACAAGAGATCAACGTCAAACCAAATGGCACAATGGCTTGCTAATTGGCAAGACCCCACACGAAAGCCAAGCAAATTTTGTGTATACATATAACATATACTAGTTATGTGAGGCCCGTCTTTTAGCCCAAACTGATATATAAAAGCGAGATATTTTAACTAAAGAAATATAATTTGTGTTAGTACAAGTGTACAACAACAACAACCATATACCCATCGTTGTAGTCGCGAGTGGGTAGTTATATAAAAGCAAAATTTTCATTCCACTCCTTTAATATTTTAACTTCCATTTTGATGAAATTATAACTTATGTATCCTAATTTTCTGAAGTTATTTAGTTCAAAATAAATAATCTATACATAGTTAATGAACTTTTAAGACAAATACATAATTTAACTTGTGCAACAGATGGAGCTGCTCCTCTCTTAATTAGGGATTAGGGGTTCGAACATGGACATGGAAAAAAATCTTTAGAGGAAACGCTCCCCCGAATAGGCGCGATGCGTGCGAATTATCGGATTAATTGGGCTCAAATGCGGATATCAAGCACCAATCGAAAAAATCAAAAGAACGTGAAAAATGAGGTAGGAGGTTCGATAGCTTTTGAAAAGTAGACTTTAAAAACAAAAACAAAAACAAAAAAATTGACATAAATAAATAAGATTAGGACCTAAAAGTAATTAATTAAAAAGTTTTAAAAAAATTTGAAAATTATTGTAAGGACTACAAAAGTCCCCAGGCTCGATAACTTTTGAAAAGTAGACTTTAAAAACAAAAAACAAAAAAATTGACTTAAATAAATAAAATTAGGACATAAAAGTAATTAATGAAAAAGTTTTTAAAAATTTGGGAAATTATTGTGAGGACTACAAAAGCCCTCACATTCCCTCTTATATATAATAGTAATATAACGTATAAAATGTCAACATAGGAAACCTCCAAAATATGAGCCATTTCTTAACCGAATAGACTACCGCGTAAAAAAAAAAAAAAAAAACAAGGACTAATCAGTTTGAAATTTTGAATCCAGTGATCACCATTTGACAGTTCCTTATTTTATAGTAATGCCCAAAAAAATAATGTTAACTAAATGTATCTTGTACTTGGCACTACGTGTACGTGTTTAATGTCACTTTGTAAGCAGATGCATTGCAATATCAGCTATATCTAAATTTAATACTCCCTCGGTCCCATAATAAGTGTCACTTTAGTCAAAAATACGCATATTAAGAAACCAATAATGCAATGTGAAGTTTACTAAATTACCTCTATACAATAAAAAAATATTTTTTCCTCTTGATTAGAGCATGCACAAATAGTACTATGTGGCTTTTTATTTACATGTTACTTTTACTTGTCAATTTTTGTCTAAGGGTAGAGTTGAAAAAAATTATTTTTGTCTTGATTTTCTAAGGTGACACTTATTATGTGACAATTTTTTTTTAGCTAAGATGTACTTATTATGAGACGGATGGAGTATTTTTTTACATGGATAAATTTACGTATAAAAGATTAGTAAACTTGTGATACATAATAAGTATAAATTCATAAGTTTAAAAAAACAACAAATTAAGTATTCTAAATTTTAAAAATTATATTGATAGAGCCTAATTTTGGATGCATCTCCACTTTCAATCAATTGATGTTCTCCAGCTGTAGCTGCTTCAATTTGCAGCATAATCTTCCTAGCAAAGCAAAAGAAAACGCGTTAACATTTGCAGAATATACTTATCCTATCTTCCCATCTTTTCTTCCTTTACATAATAAAAACATTCTCACCATCTTAATTTGCGTACGTGACACTTTTGAATTTCGAGAGTTATATGAATTTTTTTATTTTATTTTTATTGTGATTTTTATTTGCCTTTTAATATATTAAATATTACTCTTTATGTTTCAATTTATATGATACATTTTTTGTTAGTCTGTTAAAAAAAGAATGACACATTTTTTTTATTTGACAATAAATTAATTTTAACCTTTACCTTTTACGATTAACGAGATGATCTATTAACACACAAATATCTTTTGACTTTTTTCAAACCATAAGATTCAATATTCTTTCTTTATTTTTTAAACTCCATGCCCAGTCAAATTACACCACATAAAAGCGAGACGGAGCTAGTAATTATTATGACTTATACAATACTTCTTACGTAATTTCTATTCAAACATTCTGTATTCGAATTCAGACAAAAGAGATTTATCCCTCGAATCTGAACTGTGTCACGTAAACCTGGAGAGAAGGTGTACTCCACTACCATTTCTCCACTTAAAAAGTTAATTCTTCTCATTCTACTAATTAAAGCAGATTCCCAGCAGAATCTTTAACACATAATAGCATTGTTCTCAAAATAATGCGTATAAGTTTAAACAAAGTTTCAACGAATCAGAAACACTTAGTAAAACCAGATTACACAAGATAAAATATTTAAAACGAGAAACTACGAATCGGAAAATGAACGAGAAAATGTGTTGGAAGATAAAAATATTTCGAATATAATCGAGCCCACTTAGTTCAAAGTGTGTCCTTAAGGAAATTATTCCCTCACCGTACTCGAGGTTGATGGAATATCCCTCCCGAGATAGAACGATTATCTTACCCGAATAGTAGTACTAAATTCGGTAGCGGCGAACCACTCAATAGTAGTGTATCACACAGAATAAAGAAGAGAGTTTTTGGAGAGAAAGATTTGTAAGCGCGAAAAAAAATTCGTCTTTTTTGAAGGAATTTATAGCGAGGAGGTGCGATTGAATGTTTGCAACCATTCAGATCAGTCACCAGGTTTTTTGGAGGGAAATTTGAAAAAATCCGGGAAGAGAAAAACGGACCGGGTCGGTGGATTTTCTATTTAATTAAATAATTAGTTAATTAAATAAATAAATAATTAATTAAATAATTAAAGAAAAGTTTGTCAAAAAAGATAATCAATCGATCTTTTGACAAATCCAAATCCAAATCCAAAGCCAAAGCCAAAGCCAAAGCCAAAGCCGAAGCCGAGCGAGCGACGACGACGGCGCGAGGGGTCCTTGCCCCCTCAACCCTTTTAGCAACTAGATAAGGTGTAATGTAATATATACACCTCTCCTTTCCTCTCTTTTTCCTATGTGGGACGAATGCTTTAACCAAAGCAAAAAGGACCTTTTACATTCCCTTCACTTTTCATCCCATCATTTCCCATTCACCAATATCAAAACCCAACAATCCCCCACATGAATGGGGAATGGCTATAATATAAAAGAATGCGCGGACAAGTGTGATATACAAGCGAAGATTGGGATTGCGTATCCGGATAAGTAGGTTTCCCTTTGAACTTTCCGTAGTGAACTTATATCGGATATACTCGATCAATCGGTAGATTTGATATCTTTGAACCGTCGAACTTTATTGTATACCTAGACAACATAAGTCACACAATCAACTCTCAACCGTTTATGGTTCTCGCGGTTGTGTTCGTTTCAGCCATGAACACCGCCCCGGTTTCATGAGTGCATAGAGAATGGGCCTTCATTGTCATTCCCCTTTAAAGCGGCTTACACTTAACACTCACATAGGTGATTTCTAAACATGTGGTCCTATAGCCACATTATCCGGTCATACTGTTTTGCCAGATTTAGATAATCATTAAAAAACCTTAATGCTTTATTAACTCATTAACAAGCCATAAAGTTTTATCCTTATTTCTGAACATTGTCTTCATCCGAGAATGGGTTGAGTTATTTGACAATGTTGAACCGTCAGTCACAACTTTGTTTGATCTCCTTGAACCTAGCTCTTGGGATCTCCATCGCTAGGTAGAGTTACCGCCATGATGACTTGTCCTCGGCCTTAACCCCATTCCCATTGATGATCTACTAACTCCCTCTCTAGATAAGCCTTTTGTAAGCGGATCCGCTTACGTTATCTCTTGACTTTACATAGTCAATCGTGATAACGCCACTAGAGAGGAGTTGTCTAACGGTATTGTGTCTCCGTCGTATGTGACGGGATTTTCCGTTATACATTACGCTCCCTGCCCTACCTATTGCTGCTTGACTGTCACAATGTATACATATAGGAGCCAAAGGTTTGGGCCAGAATGGAATATCTTCTAAGAAATTCCGGAGCCATTCAGCTTCTTCACCGGCCTTGTCTAAAGCTATGAATTCGAGATTCCATAGTGGAACGGGCGATGCAAGTCCGTTTGGATGATTTTCAAGACAACCGCTCCACTCCCAATTGTGAAAACATATCCACTTGTGGATTTAACCCGAACGATCCGGTGATCCAACTTTGCATCACTATATCCCTCAATCACTTCGGATATTTATTATAATGCAAAGCATAGTCTTGAGTATGTTTTAGATACCCCAAAACTCGTTTCATTGCCATCCAATGTGTGTGATTGGGATTACTTGTAAACCGACTCAGTTTGCTAATAGCACATGCTATATCTGGTCGTGTACAATTCATGATATACATCAGACTTCCCAACACTCTCGCATAGTCCCCTTGTGATTTACTTTCACCTTCATTCTTTTGAAGTGCATAACTCACATCAATTGGAGTTCAGCAATCTTGAAATCCAAGTATTTGAACTTGTCAAGTATTTTCTCTATGTAGTGAGACCGTGATAATGCTATACCTTGTGGAGTTCTATGAATTCGATTCCTAGGATTACATCAAAGAACTCCTAAGTCTTTCATGTCAAATTTGCAAGCCGCATGCGCTTTGTAGCATTTATATCTCCCATATTTTTGCTCATTATCGATGTCATCAACATACAAACAAACAATGACTTCGTGGCACAGGAGTGTTTTTAATGTAAACACATTTATCACACTCATTGATTTTAAAGCCATTTGCCAACATGGTTTGGTCAAATTTAGCATGCCATTGTTTGGGTGCTTGTTTAAGTCCATAAAGCGACTTTACAAGTTTGCACACTTTCTTTTCTTTATCGGAACCACAAAACCCTCGGGTTGTTCCATGTAAATTTCTTCCTCCAAATCACCATTTAAGAAAGCTGTTTTAACGTCCATTTGGTGAATTTCAAGACCATACACGGCTGCCAGAGCCACTAACACCCGAATGGATGTTATTCTTGTTACAGGCGAGTATGTGTCAAAATAATCAAGACCTTCTTTTTGTCTATAACCTTTGACCACAAGCCTTGCCTTATATTTGTCAATAGTGCCGTCAGCTTTCATTTTCCTTTTAAAAATCCATTTAGAACCTAAAGGCTTGTTTCCAGGAGGAAGATCAACCACTTCCCATGTTTGGTTATCTAAGATTGATTGAATCTCACTATTGACTGCCTCTTTCCAAAATGTTGAATCAGGAGATGACATAGCCGCCTTGAAATTTTGAGGCTCATTTTCAAGCAGGAATGTCACAAAATCTGGACCGAAGGAAGTAGATGTCCTTTGACGTTTGCTACGCCTTGGATCTTCTTCGCTAGGGCATTATCCATTGGTTCTTCCCGTGGTCGTTTAAATCTTTCATTCGACGACTCGCATTCAATTTTATACGGATAGATGTTTTCAAAGAATTCGAAGATTATCATATTCAATTACCGTATTATTATGAATTTCGGGATTGTCAGAATCGTGAACCAAAAATCTACATGCTTTACTGTTTGTTGCATATCCAATGAAAACACAGTCCACGGTTTTTGATCCTATTTTCATCCTTTTGGGTAAAGGAACTTGTACCTTTGCTAGACACCCCCACACTTTAAAATATTTCAAATTGGGTTTTCTTCCTTTCCATTTTTCATAAGGAATAGAGTGTGTTTTGCTGTGGGGTACTCTGTTGAGTATTCGGTTAGGCTATAAGATAGCTTCCTCCCACAAGTTAACGGTAAACTTAGAACCGATTAGTAAAGCATTCATCATTTCTTTCAATGTCCGATTTTTCCTTTCCGCAACTCCATTGGATTGTGGTGTGTAGAAGTGATAGTTTGATGGATGATTCCATATTCTAAACATATTTCTGCAAAAGGAGATTCGTATTCCCCACCCCTATCACTTCTAATCATTTTAATCTTTTTATTCAATTGATTTTCGACTTCATTCTTATATTGCTTAAATGCTTCTATTGCTTCATCCTTACTATTCAGCAAATAAACATAACAATATCGAGTGCAATCGTCAATAAAAGTTATGAAATACTTTTTCCCACCGCGAGATGGTATTGACTTCATATCACAAATGTCAGTGTGGATTAAGTCTAAAGGATTTGAATTCTTTTGAACAGCCTTATACGAATGCTTAACAAAGTTTGATTCAACACATATTTGACATTTAGATATATTACACTCAAATTTAGGCAATATTTCAAGATTAATCATTTTTCGCAAGGTTTTGTAATTGACATGTCCTAAACGAACATGCCATAAATTATTTGACTCCAATAAGTAAGAAGAAGCGATTTTCCATTAATACTGTCAACAACCATTACATTAAGTTTGAAAAGGCCCTCGGTGAGGTAGCCCTTTTCTACAAACATATCATTCTTACTAAGTACAAATTTATCACTAACCAACACGCACTTAAACCCATTTTTCACGAGTAGTGCGAAATAAAAACTAAGTTCTTCTAATTGATGGAACGTGCGTGACGTTGTTGAGAGTCGGCACTTTTCCGGATGTCATCTTCAACAAAACCTTTCCATATCCTTCAACTTTGGTACATTGCGTATTTCCCATGTATAGCTCCTCTTCCGGTCCAAATGAGTGTAGGTTGCAAATGCTTCCTTAACGACACACACGTGTCGAGTGGCGCCGAATCAAGCCACCACTCTTTTGGGTTACCAACCAGGTTGCACTCGAACGTTATTGCAATATCATCAACATCTTCCACCATGTTTACTCGACCCTTGTTTTTCTCTTTGTCCTTCTTGGGGCACGACGGTCGGGAGCTTTATGGCCTCGGCTTTACCACAATTATAACGGTTGCCCTTGAACTTTTTCTTGTTATGATCCTTCTCCTTTCCCGGAAGTCCTCTTTCTTTTCTTGTTTTTTTTCGGAGCAGCATCTTTAACGACGTTTGCCCCTTCAATCGGTGAACTCTTACGGTACCTCTTGAGACGAATCACAAGATCCTCCAACTTCATTTCCTTTCTCTTGTGCTTAAGATAATTCTTGAAATCTTTCCATGAGGGCGGCAACTTCTCAATCATTGCAGCCACTTGAATGCTTTCATTCACTACCATACCTTCGGAATAAGGTCATGGAAGATAAGTTGAAGTTCTTGAACTTGGGTTCCAACGGTTTTTCCATCCACCATTTTGTAGTCTAGGAATTTGGCAACCACAAACTTCTTCAAGCAAGCATCTTCGGTTTTGTACTTCTTTTCAAGTGCACTCCATAGTTCTTTGGAGGTCTCTCTTCAGCCGTAGACGTTGTACAAGTCATCTTCTAAGGCACTCAAAATATAGCCTTTGCACAAAAAATCAACTTTCCAAGCCTCGGTAACCATGAACTTTTGGTTGTCGGGCATGTTAGCGGCAGCACGGGGAGGGTCTCATGGTGAACTTTTGCATACCAAGGGTGGTAAGCCAAAGAACATTTTTCTTTGCCATCCTTTAAAGTTGGCACCGTGAACTTCGCGGGTTTCTCGGCCTGGTGGCACGGCAGGTACGGGTTGTAGGAGTAACCGGTTCAATGTTTCCGGTTGAGGGAGTTCCGGTCTCAATAGCCATTATTTCTTTGTCATTTGTCAAATCGACAAACGTTTTAGTTACTAAAAACGAATAGCAATTAAATCACAAACTTGTACGATGAAGATTTTATTTCTTCAAATCGCAGTATAATTATGAACTTTGGTATTCCAACGAAGTTTTTATATCTTCGAGTCAGAATACTAATATTCATATGGAGTAGAAAACTACAGAAGTTTTAATCTCCTTAAACGAATACGATTATAATATTATTATAATTTCCTTAAGATTGTTCTCAAAATAATCTCGTATAAGTTTAAACAAAGTTTCAACGAGAATCTGTAAAACACTTAGTAAAATCGAGATTACACAAGATAAAATATTTAAAACGAAAAATTACGAAAACCTGGAAAATGAACAGAAATAGTGTTGGAAGATAAAAAATATTTTCAGAATATAATCGAGCCCACTTAGTTCAAAGTGTGTCCTTAAGGAAATTATTCCCCTCACAGTACTCGAGATTGATGAAATATCCCCTCGCAGGATAGAACGATTATCTTACCAGAATAGTAGTACTCCAAATTCTGGTAGCGGCAAACCACTCAACAGTAGTGTATCACACAGAATAAAGAAGAGAGTTTTTGGAGAGAAAGATTTGTAAGCGCAGAAAAATAATTAAAGAAAAGTTTGTCCAAAAAGATAATCAATCAATCTTTTTTAATGACGAATGTTTGCAACCATTGAGCGAGCGATTTGAGCGCTTGATGGGTGGATTTCAACCTTTAATTAAATAAAATGTAATATAATATATACAGCTCTCCTTTCCTCTCTTTCTCCTATGTGGGACGAATGCTTTAACCAAAGCAAAAAGAACCTTTTACATTCCCTTCATTTTTCATCCCATCATTTCCCATTCACCAATATCAAAACCCAACATCTCCACTTAAAAAGTTAATTCTTCTCATTCTACTAATTAAAGCAGATTCCCAGCAGAATCTTTAACACATAATAGCACTACATATATTTTATTTGATCATCACCCAACTATGAATAGCCAATCTAATTTTCAAGAATCACAACACCGCGTACCCTCTACAACTGCTTTTCCTTCATCAGTTGATCATATGGATCGGCAAAAATGGGTTACATATATTATGGGTCATCCACCAGTTCCAAGAACTCACCCGGACAATCAGAAAGCTGCCTTATGGAAATCTCACGAGGACAAGCGACACGATTTTCAGCACCAGCAACCTTACCTTGTGTATTCACCTGTTGACAGGCGTAACAACAACAATCCACTTGAATCTGCTGCTCATGTGTTAAACTCTTGGAGTGACAAAGCTGAGACTATTAGTCGCAACGTCTGGCGTAACTGTGAGTTCTATTTGCTTAATCCTGGTGGAATCAAGATTTAAAGTTTGTGAATTCATTAACGACGCCAAATTTATTTAGGGAAAAGGGTCAAAAATACAACGGAAAAATGGTCAAAATATGTGTGCATGTTGTTTTGGGGAAAAATATGTACCCTTCTGCAATTATTGAATATCAATTTTTGACAAGCCTATTGATAGAAGATAATCCGTAAAATTAATTTAAACCCGTTCATAATACGTTTTAATTTATATGAAATAATAACCCATTTGGATATATTTATTCTGCAGTCCCTCAAACTTCAAACCTATATTGGGGGAATAAGGGGATTTCTCAAGTTTATTAGATTTACATAGGTTATTAAATGATGGATACATCGTCTGTTGATTTGAATTATTTTGCAGTTCTTTCTGATTACACTTACTTTGAGTTCATGAAAACTTTGAGATGATTATAGAGAACGAGATAAATGTACTGCATGATATTACAAGACAAAAACTATTTTTTTGACCATTTTCCCATTTATTTATTTATAATAATAATTGAGTTCACAGTCACATATTTATATACTCCCTTCGTCCTATAAAAAGATTGTCTTCCTTTCCTTTTTAATCTTTAAAAATAATTTAACTTTATGAGATGATTTACGGCCATACAAATATCTAATGCTTATTTTGGACCACATATTTCAAAAGTCTTTTTTAATTTCTTAAACTTTGTGTCAAATCAAGCGACAATCTTTTTGGGATGGAGGTAGTATATATTTTAGAAATAGTTAATAGAAATACTGTATCTATGCAAATGTTAAGTTGCAGTGGACCAATAGACTATGATCTACATCTGTGATCTAAAATATTAATTGTGGAAGAAAGACTTTTTACTACTATCTTTAACATCCTTCTCAAATGTGGGATCTTTTTTTTTTTTTTTTAAAATGAAACATGTGGGAGGAAATTCTTTTTCGATAAAGAGTGACTAATCTCAAGTCCTTTGTTTAGCCAAATCAGCTTGGGCTAGCTTGGTTGGTAAGAGAACTTTTGCATTCATTTGAGTGACAGATGCAAGAAATTCACACAATATTATTATTAAAGGCGGAGTCAGGATTTGAAGTTTATGGAATTCGGAATTTTAATCCCTTTTAAGTTATTAGGTTTTAAATTAATAATTTGTATACGTTTAATGAATTTCTTAAGACAAATATAGGGTTTGGATCAAAGTTACTGTGTACTGTCAAACTCATAACTGAAAACCTAACTTCGCCTCTGATTGTTATGATCAATTAATGAGACTTGAGACTTGGCTAGAAAGTGTTCTTCCTCTATCATTAGCCCTGTAGTCTCCGGTTCTGGTGTTTTAGTCACTTTTCAGAGGCTTCTTTAATTATTGTGCGAGGAATTGCCCTACTGAATAATGAGAAGGAGGTTAGTCCCCAAAAATGCCCCTCATATAAGTTTCTTTGTCGTTGGGGAAAAAATTCTCTTTTTCAATAAACAGGCCCCTCTCTGATAAGGAACAGAGTTAAATTGCCGTATCACCTATTCGAAAAGTTTAAATTGTGAGGGATGAGAAAAGGGGCGGAGGGGATCCGTATATATTGTTAAGTTTGATTAGAGGGTGCAAAAATAACTAGAATTGAAAGCCGAAAGTATGGAAAAACTACTCGTAATGTATTTAACCAGAAAATAGAGGACAAACTGCTGATATATTTGGTTTGTGGTTCATGTTGTAGTGAAAACTGGGTCATCAGTATCAGAAGCAGCATTTGGAAAACTTAAATTGACAGCCAAGGCTTTAAACGAGGGAGGATTTGAGCCATTATACAAGCAGATGTTTGCAACAGATCCAAATGAACAGCTGAAGAAGACATTTGCTTGTTACCTTTCTACAGCAACCGGTCCTGTTGCTGGAACTCTTTATTTGTCATCAACCAAGGTGGCTTTTTGCAGTGATCGTCCCTTATCTGTTAGAGGTCCATCTGGACAGGAGGCTTGGAGCTACTATAAGGTAAGTAATACTTTGCGATTTTAGACTATGAACTAGGTTCACCGAATGCCAATTCATTAACATTACTGTCATATTTCTCTATAACGACGTCGTTTCTGGATATTTGTTTGGATGCTATAGTGATATGCTAGAGATCATATAATATAACAAAATATGAAAACTGATTTCAAAGAAAACTTGACAGTCATAATAAAATGTTGTTATATAGGATAACTGATATAGATAGGTCTGCTATAGAGAGGTCTAATTGTATGTTGTTTTTGGGGATGAGTCAACTACTACATATGTTGTTACTTTATAAATGCACCAGAAAATATTTACACATCAACCAAAATTACCCCATAAATCTGCACCAGGCCTGGCGCTGGATCTTTGAACTTTCTATGTTGGACAATGTTACTAACTTGTACTGCCCGTAAGAGGATGTTGAACCAGAATTTGAAGTTTATGGGTTCGAAATTTTTGTCCTTTTTGAGTTATTAAGTCTTATATTTATAATGTGTACATATTCAATTGATTTCTTAAAATAAATACATGGTTTTGATCAAAATTACTAGGTTCAACCGAACTGGTAATGTGTTTCTAGCTCCACCGCTGCCGGTAAGTGATGCTTATTAGTGAGAAAAAATGAATTAGAGAAGGAAAAGTAAACAGGGGAGTACAATTAGAATTGCGATTATCTAAACAAAAGGGAATTAACTACGAAATTCATCGCTAATATGTCGCTGAATAGCTGTAGCTAACATAATTTGTTTATAATCCACCATTAAATAGGATTAGCAGCAAATTTTTTCTGTTTAGCGACAAAAGTGTCTTGTTACTAATTCCTATATTTTTTTTTGTAGCTGATACTTAATTAACAACTTCAACTGCTTGTGAGTTAAAACTACTTACTGCTGCTCTTTCAGCTAACTGAGTTTTTTCGAATTCTGTTTATATATAGGTGGCCATACCATTGGCAAACATTGACAGTGTCAACCCAGTAGTCATGAGAGAAAATCCATCAGAAAGGTATATTCAAATTGTCGCCATCGATGGTCATGACTTTTGGTTCATGGGATTGATCTATTTTGAGAAAGCAAAGCATCATCTCCTAGAGACTTTATCACATTTTAGAGGCCAACCTTATGGTGGATATTGAAATGTGGCACAACCCCTTGTTAATCACTACTATGTGATGAAATGTTATGCGAGTGACATTTTCTTGGATTGTCCTTTGTTTGTCCCCCTATATATTTCGAAGAGATATTAATGTACCATTGCTAGTATGTTCCATAACACAGATTTTGGGTGTATGTTTTCAGAAAATACTCCCTCCGTCCTTAGTTAACCGTCACTTTAGTTCAAAAAAATTATTGACTTGTTACTCTAGGATCCAAGATTGAGGTTGGCAATTATTTTCAAATATACCCTTAACATTAAAGAACTATTCTTTTAATACTGCTCAATTGTCAAAAGACATAGTAGTTTAGTAAACTATACCTTGTATTTATTATTTTTCTTAATGAATGTGAAAAGAGATAAAAACGACAGTTAAAATGAGACGGAGGGAATAGCTGTTAATACTTCTTTTCTGAGTAGCATGTTGCATAATTTTATCCCAGTTGTGTCGCCAATTAACACAAATTGTTTTCTGTGGTTTGTTAGGGGATTTTTTTTTTTTTTTTGTTGCTTCAGAAGACATATTTCATATATTAACTAAACATTACAATGAGTGATCCTTCTCCTCAATGTCTGATTTGAATGATCGTTTACATAACAGTCATAAACAAATAGAGGCGGGGAAATAACGTTAGGGGTATGTTTGTAGCCACCCTTTCCGATTTCGAAAAATAAAGGCCAAGAAAAGAAGAAAAATAAAATAAAAAGGAAAGACCTCCTAATTCATCTAAGTAGAAGAACATTTAAACCTACAAGTTGGTAAACGTCGGGTATGACGTAGTTGTTATGGACACTTGCTATTAAAAGTGGAGATTTTTACACTACATAACAAGTCAACAAATCATAACAAGAAAATCACTCTAATATATAGTTAATGTATAATAAGTGTGTACACGGTTAATTACCTCTGCGTAAAGTGGAGGAAGAAGAACTCAAGCTTGGTCAAAGGAACAATACATTTTGTATTTTTTGTTTCTGAAAGCTTGTTGTTCAATTCTTCTTTTTTTCTCCCTCTCTTTGGTTTTGTTTGGACCTAAGATTTGGGCTTCATAGGTTAATCAGCTTACTTCAGCCCATAGGCTCAAATTGGACATTCTAATTCGGGTCATTTGCACGATTGGCCTTCAAAGGCACTGTTCTTTAATTTCTGTCCCTCAAATTGGTGGTCTTTAATTTTTGGCCTTGGCTAAAAATCTCTTAGTTTCGGGTTCGAACCCTTGCTCAGCCAAAATTTTTTTTTTAAAAAAATCGTAAGGTAGAGTTTGAATTCGCAAGGCACAAAACTCTGCCTCAGACAAAGTTTTGAATGGCTAGAGTTTTGCATGCAAAACTCTACCTCAGGCAGAGTTTCAAATCTTTACCTTAAGGTAGAGCTTTGCATTCAAAACACTGTTTGCCTTGCGAATCCAAACTTCTGCCTTGCAAAATTCTCTTTTTTTTTTTTTTTTTTTTTTTTTTTAATGAGCTGGGTTTCGAATCCAGAACTTCGGGGTATTGGCGAAGGCCAAAAATTAAAGACCACCAATTTAAGGGCCAAAAATTAAAGATCAGTGCCTTTGAAGGGCAATCCTCACAAAAAAATGTTCTAATTCTTCCTTTTCTAACTGCTTTCTCTCGAACAAGAATGGATCTAGTAGTATAATTGTGGGTTCATTTAAACTCTATAAGTCTAGACTTGGATTTATCTTCATAATACGCATTGAAATTGCTGAAAATGTCAAAATATATATGAACTCATAACTTAAATAAGGTGACGCATTCAGTAATTGATTACCCGAATTCCTATAAGATTAAAATTTTAAATCCGTCTCCACTCTCAAAGCTTCTAGATTAGCTTGAATCTCTCTTAATGGTGGTTTGCATGTCAATTCCACTTAATTAATTGAGTAATCCATTTCAAAAAAGAAACTTCAAGTTTACACCACGGTTTAATCTTCTTCTCGATTGTCAGCTCTAATCAATTTCGGGCACCACTTACTCTTTCCTTTCAAATTTAAAATAACTTGTTTTTCATTTTATGGACGTTTCTTATACCATTCTACTAATAATGTTACAGTAAATAACTTCTATAATTATTTTTTTCGGTAATAACTATGTTTATTACCAAAGTGAGCAGTTACAAGCACAAGAAAAAGAAAAAAAGAAGAAGCAAGCACTGGACAGCTCAAGGCTTGATAATCATCAGCAACACGCAATACATATGTCACGACCCAAATTAAACACCCATCATGCACCAGGTCTCGTGCTATACCCTGTGCATCAGGCATGAATGCAACATATTAAGTAGGGGTTCAATTGAATCCCAAATTTTATTGTACAAGCATATGCGTAAAAATTTATTAAAATTATAATAAATAGCATATATGAACTCATAATTTAAAAAATATATGGTTCAATGTTAAGAATCTTAAAAGATTGAACCGATAGAGTTTAAATCTCATATCTGCTTCTGCCGTGCATTGCACAAGCCAAGGCACACATACTTACCAGACCACAAGCTTGAAATTTCTACAATCTTTAACTTATTCTCAATTGTGTCGAAATTCATCCAAGCTCCTTAGGTGATCTCAAGTAAAACTACATCAGTAAGTATCAAAATATAATACCAACCTATCCAAGTCTTCAAAAATATAAAATGAGATGCAAATACTTAAAATGAATGGTTAAGTTATTAGAACGTAAGTCAACTTTACATTTTAAACTCACGTATTCAGTCAAATAAAAAAAGTGGGGACATTGGGCAAAAGCATGAAATGAAGAGAGTAGATGATGATAGCTTCATGTGCACGATTAAAGTATTAGGAATAAAGAATGTTTAAAGTAATAAATTGAGGATGATTACTTCATGTGCATGGTTAAAATATTAGGAACAAAGAATGAATAATTAAATAAAGTCATTGGGAAGAGCTCTAAAGAATTCATGAAGTTTGAGGCCTCAAGAAGAGAGAATTGCAGCAGAGTATGTTCCCGTCTTGCACGGATCAAATTTTTCGTGCAATGTGTGAGAGAATGAATTGGAAACCTCAAAATCTCTCTCTTTAATTTGCATCTTTTTATAATCCAATTATGTTATGGTCACTGCTGTTTATGACAGTCAACTAAGGAAAATCACACTTTTAAGCAACATATTTAAGTTAAGGAAAAGTGTCAAGTATACCCTTATTAATATATCCAATATACACTAATTTTATCCTTCGTCTCAAAAGTGTTCCATTCGAAATCCTGCCGTTAACTACTGCAGCAACAACAACGTACCCAGTGTAATCCCATTAATGGGATCTTGGGAGTGTAGAGTGTACACAAATCTTATTCCTATCATGAGAGGTAGAGAGGTTGTTTCCGATAGACCCTCTCAAAGAAAAGCAAATCAAAACAGTCCCGAAAATGAATAACAGAAGTAAAGAAGTCATGGCAAAATACTAAATAAAGCATGACAAAGCAGTCTGGAAAGAAGGAACAATAACGTAACTACCACAAAATCATACGACAATCAAAGTATAGGACACAACAGATAATAACATAAATCAAAGGACAAGAAACTACAAGAGTGATATGAAGCGTGACAAATTTACTGTTATTGGCTAACAAAAACCATTTTTGTTAATAAAAGTTACAATTTAATTATTTTAAACCAAAAAAATAATTAATAATTAAACCCCCACTCTCTTGATTATTTACCTATTAGAAATTAGAATATCCATTCGTAAAGTTCTTCATTAGCTCAATAGTTTCGGCTAGATTTTTTGATTTTACTGCTTAACCTGGCCACCTTTCCACAATCGAATTAGGGTTAGTCAAATCTTTAATTTTCGGTAATTTTAATCAACTTCTTCTCTGATTCTTTAAAGAGAATGTCTAAAAATTCTCTGTTAGTAAAATCGACGTGTATGCTTTTTCGTGTAGTTTGCTCTTTATACTCAATAATCTTATGTAAAATAAAGACATAAGTCAGGTGGAATGAAATTTAAGTAGATAGCTTTTGGATATTCTGACACTAAAAGAAATTGTTTACACTGCCTATGTAAACTTAAACTTGAAAATACGAGATAAAGAATTTTTATATTAGTAGTGTATTTTAATTAATTTGTGTATATAATTTAAATATCGCTTTAATTGATGGTGTACAAGTTTTTACCTTTCATTTTCCCTTTCAGACCACCAAATTTTTAAGAATCACTATTTTCTTAAAACGCGTTTACGTTCATAGTCCAAGATCTCTGAAAAAATTGCATAATATGGTGGATTACTTTTGACCTTATTTCTGAACTTTCATATGCCAAGAGACTTGCCCACTAATTAATTTATTGAAATTGTTCTCTTTTTATATTTATACTATAGCTTTTAGTTTCTCTATTGATCCGGGTTTTTGATAGAGACGTCTGGGATACAAATTAGGTTGCAATTTTTATTTTGTGAGTCATATAATTTTCATTTTTAGACATCCAAGAAATACTAAAGATATTGACAATGGGATATAAGTTGGCCAAACTATTTTTAATGTTCGTTTTAAATCTCGATCGTGTACCTTGGCTTTATCGTAAATCATCCTTAGTCCCCTCAACGTGACTAAGTGCTTTTCTAACCTACTATCGAAGACAAATAGAGATTGGTGAATATACATTGTTGACAACAGGTTTAGCTAAAATCACCGCCAAACTATATAGTATAATTTAATATAAATCAATAAACACACAGTTATTGTCGGAATATTTTTTTATTTATTTTAAGTTTGTCATTAATTATTATTAAGTGATAGAAGAGTGTGTGTGTGTATATTTATCGAGCGATATAAAATCAGAACGAAAAAGTTTTTACCTAATGAAACTGAATATATCTAGAGTTAATACATATTAGCATGTATAGCACTCACGAGATTCCTAAAAGCAAGCAAGATATATTTGTTGAAAATATAATTAAATAACTAAAAGTATGCTTTCACTAATTATTTAAGTATTAGATGAGACGATTATATACTTTCTCAAAACATACAAAGGATCTAAATCTGAGTTTCATTGTATTGTCCCCATTGAATTTTCACTTGCTTAACTTGTGAGACATGTAAAAAGGCTCGTTAAAAACATAATTAAATAAATGAAATTGGGCTCAGTTTGATGGTGTATATGTGTGTGTGTGTGTGTGTTAGAATTGACATAATATTTCAGTATCCCTATAAGCTAAAGATGATTTTCTAAGATCTACAAAGTGGTGGTTAGACCGACTTTGTTGTACGGGGCGGAGTGTTAGCCAGTCAAGAACTCTCACGTTCAGAAGATGAAAGTCGCGAAAATGAAAATGTTGCAGTGGATGTGTGGACACACTAGGAGAGATATGATTAGGAATGAAGATATCCGGGACAAGGTGAGAGTGGCATCGGTGGCGGACAAGATACGGGAACTGAGGTTGAGATGCTTTGGACATGTGAAGAGGAGAGACACAGATGCCCCAGTGCGAAGGTGTGAGAGGTTGGCTATGGACGGTTTCATGAGAGGTAGAGGTAGGCCAAGGAAGTATTGGGGAGAGGTGATTAGACAGGACATGACGCAATTTCAACTTACTGAGGACATGATCTTAAATAGGAGGTTGTGGAGGACTCAGATTAGGATAGAAGGCTTGTAAGTAGTCTCGCTTATTCTTTCGTACTAGTAGTCATAGTTTTGCTCATTCGTTTATTGCCCTTTGATTTCTGCTTATATTTGTTGGGTCTTGTACTTCGATTATCTTATTTATCTATGGTAGCTACTGTTTCTTTCTTTCCAAACTGTTTTATCATGCCTTTCTCGCTTTTTTTTATTTCTCATTTTCGTACTGCTTTGATATGCTTATCCTTATCTGACCTTTTTGTCTTGTTCTCTCTTGAGCCGAGGGTTTTTCGAAAACAGCCTCCCTACCTTTCAAGGTGGGGGTAAGGTCTGTATACACTCTACCCTCCTCAAACCCCACATTGTGGAATTCCACTGGGTATATTATTGTTGTTGTTGTATCCTTAAATATATTACGTGGACAAAATATATTAATTTGGCAGCAAAAAACAGCACACCTTTCTGAACTGCGGTCATGTAGAAGTGAAGCTTGTCAAATAGTTGCTAAGTGTAGAAAAGTAATTTACTATAAGATTAAAATATTCGAGTGGCATTTCACCCCTAATCACAACTCATCCACTGATTCTTCAACATCAGTCGACGAGTTGCAGCCTGCAATCCGAACTGAGGACGGGTTTTTGGGGTTAGCTCACCCTCGCGGGATATATATATATATATATATATATATATATATAAAATAAGTGCTATGGAGGGACGGACACAGCAGTCTCTCCTTGTACCCACTGCTTCACGAATTGTACTCGCATTAAATTCTTGCACCATGAGCTATATAATTTGTACACTTTATCCAACTATTTTTATATCCTATGTAGACATGTGTCATAGTACTTAATATTTATTCCCTTCTCATGTATAGACGTATGCACTTTAAATTTAATTCTCCGACATATTTATTTCCTCCGTGCACTTTTACTTGTTCACTTTTGACTTTTCATGTTCTAGCTGAATATTTATTTTCTTCTCATGTATAGACATATGCAGTTCAATTTTAATTCTCCTATACAAATTTATTTCCTCTATGCACTTTAATTTGTTCACTTTTGACTTTTCACATTCTTTGAGAATTAATAAATCTCACGTAGATATATGCCATAGTACTGAATATTTATTCTCTTCTGATGTATACACATGTGCAATTCTATTTTAATTCTCCGATACATTTATTTCCTCCGTGCACTTTTGCTTGTTCATTTTGACTTTTCACGTTATTTAAGAATTAATAAATCAAGTACTCCTTCCGTCTCATATTACTTGGCCACATTGCTATACTTGACTTTTCACGTTCTTTAAGAATTAATAAAAATGAAGTACTTCCTTCGTCCATATTAACGTAGACATGTGTCATAGTACTTAATATTTAATTCCCTTCTCATGTATAGACGTATGCACTTTAAATTTAATTCTCCGACACATTTATTTCCTCCGTGCACTTTTACTTGTTCACTTTTGATTTTCGTATTCTAGCTAAATATTTATTCTCTTCTCATGTATAGACATATGCAATTCAATTTTAATTCTCCTACACAAATTTATTTCCTCCGTGCACTTTAATTCGTTCATTTTTTACTTTTCACATTCTTTGAGAATTAATAAATCTCACGTGGATATATTCCATAGTACTGAATATTTATTCTCTTCTCATGTATGTACGTGTGCACTTCTATTTTAATTCTCCGACACATATTTATTTCCTCCGTGCACTTATAGTTGTTCATTTTTTACTTTTCACGTTATGTAAGAATTAATAAATGAAGTACTCCTTCCGTCCCATATTACTTAGCCACATTACTATACTTGACTTTTTACGTTCTTTAAGAATTGATAAAAATGAAGTACTCCCTTCGTCCGTATTACTCGGCCACATTACTAAAAATATATGTTTATTTTTCTATTCTATATTTATCTTCTTTTCTATTTCTATTATCCCCGTTTTTCTTCTTTGTTAATATTTTAAACGTGAAGAGAGGACGAACAATAGCAATGCAAATTTGCACCAAAAGTTATTTTAATGCTCCTACACATAACTTGTTCACTTTTGACTTTTCAAGTTCTTTGAAAATTAATAAATCAAGTATATATTTTATCATAATATCCATTTATATTGGTATATAGTCTCAACAGCCTCAGAAAATGATTTGAAAATAAATAATTAATGTGAAGGGTAAAATAAGAAGAAGAATTTTTTTCCTTGATATGTTAACATCGACAAGTAAAAGTAAAGGGAGGGAGTGACATTTATCCCCGTTTTCATTCATTGTCAATACTTTACTTATTTACTCTTCTTTGCAGTCTCTGATTATTGTTTCTTTACATTTATAAAATGTATTACTTTATATTTTCATTTCAGAATTAAAATTTGGTGATTAATGATATAACATATATCTTTCTAATTTTGATTTATTTGTAACAATTAATATAAAAAATTATAATATATTTTTAATTAATTTAATAAAAATATTTTAATCCAATATATACAACAAAATGGTTTTTATGTTTGGATCTGAATAGTTACTTAATTGAAATGGATATCGACCTGTCGGTATACATATAAAATATTAAAAAATTTAAAAGAAAAAATTTAGAATCAAAAGATTAATTTTCCCTCATATTCTTACTAATTTTCTTTTACATCAATGACCAACTTTGATTGTCACGATAATGATAAAAAAGTCCGACTCTTTCCATCTCAAAGACTTTTAATTACAACTAAAGTGATGGTACATAAAATACATTTTGTATATATAACAATAATTAGAATGTTTTTAAAAGTTATTTTCAAAATACAAACCTTAAAGACTGACTAATTAAAGTGAATAGATGCACGGGCAGGTATTGCTAGTATATATATATATATATATATATATATATATATATATATATATATATATATATATACACACACCTTACCAAACATGTCAAGTTCAGAGAAGTTACAAGATATTATGCGGGTTAACATAAACGGAGCTACATCATTAGCTAGGGGTTCATAACTCAATAGTTTTTACTTAGATCCTGCATTTATATAAAAAAAAAAATTCAGTTATTTTTGCTTAGATCTTGTTTTTGTGTCAAAAAAAAATTATTTAGTTGTGAATTCAATAACTAAGTCGAGAGATAGATTCATTAATGATATATTTCAAAACTCATAAATTTTAAATTATGATTTCGTCTGAACTAACTATAATTTCGAGAAATACAGAAAATGGAAAAGAGGAAGGAATTGATGTTTATTGTTGGCCCATGAATGTCAGAGGAAAAGACTGCAAAGAGTTTGCAGAATAGATTCCCATATGAGTTATGTTCCACCTTTGCTTTTTGCTAAGCCCAAGCCTAAGTGTCCTAACCAAAAAACAAAGACTCACCACACCAGCCAGCAAAGCACCAACACAAACAGACACAATCCCCACCCCCTACTCATCTATATATGTTGATGAATAGCCTACCTTATATAAAAAAACTTAAATTAATATGTGTGTTACTAAGCATGTTTAGTATGTGTGTTTAATCAGATAAACCTTGAGTTAATTCAACACCCAACTCCAAAAGTTAGTTCAAAAGCTGAGTATTATCTAAGACTACAAAAGAAGACAAATTTTGTCTTTTACTTCAATGTGACACTTCAACCGCCCTTGTTCGCCCATGACTGAAAATTTGAAGCTTCAGGAATAGAACCCTGACACTTCAACCGCCCTTGTTCGCCTATGACTGAAAATTTGAAGCGTGAGGAATATAACATGGGGTTCAATATCGAATAAATTAAGAATTGAAATAGGTGTCTCTTAATACCATGTTACATATTTAATTTTAGGTCTAACGCAATTTCAAAAGTTAATTCAAAAGGTGAAAATTACCCAAGACTATAGAAAGAGACCCAAAAAAGTTTCCTTCCCGCAACCAATTTGGGAATTGAATAATATAGTCAAAATGCCAGTCAATTTTAGTGCAAGACAATATATCTATGATCCATCTATACATCTCGTTAACTGCTTAATTTCTTTTTAGTCTATGCATACAATATATTTTTTTAAACATTTGTAACACTCACAGTCACAGTACCCATAGGTCCAAATACCCTATACGAATACATCCTCCTTGTCACTATCTTCTGTCTTACATATTCTTTGCCCTTCCCCCAACCCCGCAAAAAGATGGATTATAGAAGACAGAAAAATAATTAAAAGTGTTTGTCCTTTCACTTGCATAGTTGCATGCCTTTCTACTTTGGCCAAGAAATCCAAATAACTTTCTAAATACCAATCACTTCATTGTCTAGTGCTGGGCCAAGTTTGAATGAATGAACAAAATTTAGAAGTGGTGAATTATAAGTATTAAACTTCACTGTACTTTCTCAATTTGCTTTGCTTTGAAAAGATGAAATTGCTGGGTCTCATTTGTCAAATTTTTTATTAAGGGGATATAAAATGGTAAATACACAAGAAATCAAGAAAAATCAACATTTACTATATTTAAAAAGTAATTTTGACTTTACACATTTAATATAGGTTCCGATGAGTCGCTTGCGCCCCCAGCTAGCTCCACCCTGCTAATGTCTACCTACCACATATCTGATCTACTGCAACTGGGGGCGGATCTATGTATAAAAAATGAGTCACGTGAACCCATGGTCACCCGACTAAACTCGGTAAATTATGTATATAATCCTTAAAATATATGTACTATTAACTGAAGGAACACATGGTCAAACTAAACCGAGTGGAGCACCGGTTAAGTGTGGGTTTATTCCTTTAAGGTTGTGAGATCGAAATCTACTAAATACACTTATATCTTTTAAAAAAAAAAAAAAATTCTAAAGTGAACTCATTCTCTTGAAATCGTGAATTCGCCTTTGGCCTTGTGATCACTTACTGCATATCACATGATGAACGGGAAGTTTCTTTAGAAATTTTAGTATAAGTTTTGATTATTATATTGGTATTACTGGAAAACACATGCAAACTTGTAATATTATTAGTGTTTGTTGTTTCTCTTAGGTCAACCTCCCTGGCCCCCTCACCAAAATACATAAGCCTAATTCATTTTTTTTTTTTTTTTATAATTAACCTAATACATTAATTTTATGTTTGTTATGAAAACAAGAATAATCCTCATGCTTCATTTAGGATTATACTTTTCTTTGGTACTGTTTTGTAAGTAACATTTAATAAAGATTTGTAGCTTGTTTGGTCAAGCTTTGGGATACCAAAAATATTGTTTTCTAAATAATACTTATTTTAGAGAATTGAAGTATTTGATCAAGTTTCTAGGAAAAAATAGTATTTTTGCATAGTAGCAAAAATTGTTAGCAAAAACTGTTGTTCACATGCTGAAAAAAAAAAAAGTAGCTTTTTTTCATAAACACTTTTGAAACCTTGGCCAAATACGATTGCTTCTCTAAGGAGCCTGAAACCATGGTTTAAAGTCATGAGATGAAACCATGATTTGAAATCATGTTTGGACATGCAATTTGGATTTCTTAAGTTGTATTTTTTATTATAGACATAAAAACCTCACAAGTTGTGAAAGCTATCAAAATATTCTCAATTCTTATGCAATCTTACCAATGAGCAAGTCATAGTTCATAACAAAATTAATACGCTACTAGAAGACCTTTCTAAAAAATACAACATCAATTGATCAAACTTTAGTTCAATAAAAAAGAAAATTTAACATGAATAGTAATGTAACTACTCTTTAATATAATCCCCCCACATGAGATATAAATAAAGGTTGGTAAATGGTTGGTGGAGTAATTGTTAAAAATATGTATTAACTTATGAGTCTTTTTTTACAAAATATAAACTTATGGGTCAAGTTTTATATTTAAAAATTTTGAAACCATAGTTTGAAACCCCAAATCATGCCTTTTTGGATAATTTGAAATTTCAAACCATGAGATGAAATGCATGTCCAAACGCTGATTTCATCTCATGGTTTCGAATCGCATGTCCAAACGCCTACTAATATTGATAAACGTACATTTTAAATTGATTAGTCAAATATAAATTACTACTCTCCAAAAGTATTTTTCGAAAAACACTTCTGATAAAAAAATACTTTTTAAAATAAGTCATTTTTAAAAATCGGGCCAAAATTAGACAAACTTGGAAATGTTGGTATAATATCTTAAAAAGTATATGTGAAAGTAACACCTAACAAGTGTTTTCCCCAAAGCGCGCTAAATATTCGGTTTTGCCAAGTGAGACAAGAAATTAGAGGGTGGTACGTTACTTAAATTCACTAAATATATGGTGCCAACAAAACGAACCATCTCTATCATTTTATGTCATCTTAAATAGTGATGGCAAAATCAGAATTTTTAGTCCTAGATTCTCGATCATAATTCGTTTTGCTTATTGCATTTTGAGTAAATTATTTATGCATATTAAATAATTTTTTTGGTATAAATATATAAGATTCGAACCAAAACTATTAGATTCTGCCGAACTTGTAGCTAGCAACTGTGGCTCCACCACTGATCTTTAAATGAAAACATATTTTAGCGCGCTGCTATCTTTGCTTATTTACTCACTGTTTTGCTTAAGGTGGTATGTGAAAGCATATATTGAGTTTTACTTAAATCAGTTTGGAATACATGCGGACTATATATAGTGAATATATACGGCTACATATAGTGAATACAAATTTACTTTCAATATTGTACGTAACATATATTAAGGCGTTTACGGATTATATTAGTCAACTCAACTAATTTAAATTCTTAGCAAACGTAATAAAGGGAGAGGAATAGCTGACAACTGTAGCATCACTGATCACACTTGGGATTGTCACTCCATAACTGTGGTGATATCACCATGGGAGAGGAGTAATTACATGTAAATATTCTTTGGTGACTATAATTTCTTTTTACTTTCTTTATTAATGTATATATGTTCTTTGAAAAACGAGTTAACTATTAGTATAAAAGAAATAATTAAGCTCTTACCATTCATCTATTAATTTATGAAAAGTATGATTGTTCTACATTGCTATTATATGTTCTACATTGTTATTATACCGCGAACAATTATTCAACGAAGAATATTATGTGATGAACACCAATTACAAAGATGTATTTTAAGAGTATTTTTATCTCTTTATGTTCTTAATTGAAGTATACTACTACACATGTTTTTAGTCAACAATATTTCTTACACACTATTAAAAAAAAAAACTAATTTTCAATGAAATTCATCATAATTTGGTTCGCCAGCAACGTCTTACAATATATCTCACACACTATTAGGAAAATGCTAAGTTTTGATAAATTCGTTAGAATTTGGCTCGTCGGTAACATTTCAGATGAATTTTTCATTGAAATTTTCTTACATACCCGCGAGTCAAATTCCGGAGGGATGTTCACTCAAAACTTGCAATATATTATCTGATAGTGACATAAAATAATTCACTTATGTGTATAAATTAGACCAGTATTAGTAATGTTTTATACCGAATTATATTATTTATGCAAGATTTATTTAATGTACTGTATAAAATTGAAGACCATTTACTTATTTTTGGTTGGTTTTAATTGATGTAGATGAGAAACTTGAAAAATATCTTCTTGTTTTTTCTTGAGCTTGATTGTTGAGAAAACAAGGTGGGCCTATTAATTTGAAGGTCTGGATTGAATATAACCATTGTAAATGGTTAGGATTGGTATTACAATTAATGTGGAATATCGAACCTGTTTGAAGTTGATTTGGACAAATTTCAAAAGGAAAACGATGTTGGCAAATTTTTGGCAGAATAAGGTGTGGCGATATCCATGACTTTGTGGTCAAATTCATCATGATCATGGCCAAATTCTAGCAGTTCTTCAGAACTTGTGGCAAACAAGTTTTGCCTTGTCATGACATTGTGACAAAATCCTGGCAAAAATTAAATGAAAAGGAATATTTATCGTTCAAATTGAAAATGAAGATAAAAGAATGTTAACAATTTTTACGATTACTATTTAATAATATTAAGACTAGAATTATTATTAGAATTGTGATAAATCAAAATTTCACATCACCAGATTAATTCATATGTTCTAGAATATTCAATATAACTAATACTAAATAGTTAATAACAAAAATTGTTAGATTAGGCACAAATCATGGAGAAACCGTAAGGCTTTATGATAATGAGAATTTTGCCCACCAACTCGGTCGAATCAGTAAGACTTTATGATAATGCGTGTTTTGACCATCAATCCTAGCGAATTCGTAAGGCTTTATGATAATGCGAGTTTTGCCCATCAATCATGTCAAATATGTAAGGCTTTTATGATAATGTGAGTTTTGACCATCATTCCTGGCGAATCCATAAGGCTTTATGATAATGCGGGTTTTGCCCTTCAATCCTAGCGAATCAGTAAGACTTTATTATAAGTCAGATTTTGCTCATCAATCCTGATGAATCAGTAAGCCTTTATGATAAGTCGAATTTTGCCCATCAATTTAAAATTCTAGTAACCATTAGGATTTTACTAACTAATGCTCATGAATTTATTTTTATAAATTTTCTTAAACGAGATCAAAATATAAACGGTGGCACCAAAAAAAGCCCTATTTGTGCCAATCACCATTCTTTATATGTGAAAACCACACAATCCTCTAGTATATATAATTAAAGTAATAAATCCCAAAAAAAGAGAATAAAAGTTTTAGGAAAATAATCTTGGGTCACGTGAGATGCATGTGGGATTCAGATTTTAGAAAATTAGGGGGTTATTTTTTTTTTGGAGAAAGCATTAAGTGCGTGGGAGTGGAAAAACTGGTCCTATCATCAGGTGGGGTAGTTGTACTATACTTGCCCTTTCTTTCAAAGATTCCCAACTCTCTTTGGTCTCTTTTTCTCTCTTCTTCCCCATCAAAATTACTACTACCATTCTTATCTTCCTTCTCATTTAGGTTACACATTTATTAAACTCCCAAAATTAATATTCTCTTGTGGGTATATAACCATATTATTATTTGCTTGTGAGATTTTTATTATGGCCACAGGTCCAAATATGGCTGCTATAACAGCTTCTTTAGAGAGATCTCTCCAAAATTGTTCTTTGAATAATAACAATCGTCGGGGCAGCACCGCCAGTAACGTTACTGGCTGTGCTGCCCCAGGCGATGGGTTTTCTGATTCGTCGGAAAATCATCATGCCTTCAACACCAACCCCTCAAGTGATGCTACCTTAGACCTTAATTCTGAGGTTTCTCTTCCTTACCATTGGGAACAATGTCTTGATTTGAAGGTACAAAACAAATGTTTTTTTTTTTTTGGCATATTGCAATTATTTGTTTTTCTATCTTTGTCTTTTGACATTTATTGCTCTCCTATAACCTTAAATGACCAGATCTTGGATTTCATTTATGATTATTAGCATTACTCCACTTTAGCAGCTTGTTGTTATTCATGTTTCTTTAGTGTTTGGTCAGTTTTCTTATTTTTGGGTCTCTTTCATTTATTATCCAACAGACAAACAAGAAGAATGAAAATTAATTACAAACTCATCATTCCTAAATGATTGATTTTTCCATTTCTTTCACATGTCCTTACAGAAGCAGAGTCAAAATTTGAAATTTATGAGTTCGTGATTTTAGTTCTTTTGAGTTTCTGGGTTCTAAGTTAATAATCTGCAAATAATCAATGAATTTTTTAAAAATAAATACAAATTTGAAACAAAATTATTAGGTTTGGTTGAACTCGTAAACTATACCCTAGCTCCGCTTCTATGTCCCTGTAATTAATTATCTTTTGTAGTACTACTCTTATGGGTTTTATGTTCTCCAGCTTATAGATACTTAAAACATGCATTTTATTTTCTCTGACATTGTACGGAATTTTTTGGGTTGATTTCTTGATTTGTGGGCATGGGCTGAATGAACCACTTTTGTCCTAAAATTACACAGTATATGTGAATTTTTTTTTTTTAATTAATGTAGTAGACGTTGAATTTCCTTAGCTTTTTGAGTGTTTATTTCTTTATTGAAAATCCTTGACTCTACGTTCTATTTGTGGATTGTGTAGACAGGGGAAATTTACTATATAAACTGGAGGACAGGGATGAAAGTGAAGGAAGATCCAAGAACAAATGTTGAAGCATATGGTGATAATAATTTGTACTACTCAGGAGAAGAAGATGATAACTCATATGATAGTGAAGGATCTTCTACAGAAGAATCATCATTTTCATCTTCAAGAGAACAACCACAAATTAGTACAAGTGGAAAAAGTGTTGCACCAGTACTAGTTGTGGGTGGTTGCAAGAGCTGTTTGATGTATTTCATGGTGCCAAAAGAAGTTGAAGATTGTCCCAAATGTTGTGGTCAACTTCTTCACTTCGATCAAAATTGAGCAAAAAAAAAAAAAAAAAAAAAAAAAAAAAAGAAGAAGAAGAAAACAAGAAAGATGATGAACATGAGATATCATTTTTCTTAATTTTCTCCTATTTGTTTTGTCTTTTCATTTTTATTAATAGAGGTCTGCTTGGGTCTTATCATATAAACTATGGAATAGTTGTTCATGTGCTTTTTCCTAAGGAAAGACAAAACAACCATCATTTTTAAAAATATTTATCGGTGTATTCTGTTGGATTTTTGGTGTGAATGAGGTTTGATCTCATGATATTTGGATTAATTAATGAATTAGGACTTTGTCCTATGTCAGAAGGAGGAAAATAATTTGTAGGTTATCAATATAAAAGCACTTTTACTCTTGCTTACGAGTTAGGAAGATGACAAGCTATCGCATTTTCATCGTGACTCGTTCGGCTTCAGTTTCTGCAACCGAACAGATACCTATCGTTGGCTATAGATTCAAAATCCTTGCCTCAGATTTTATATACCGAAATTTGAATTCTTCTTCACCTCTTCTTCTGCATTGATTTTCTTTGTCCTTTGAGTTCACCGAAATTCTGTATTTTGAAGTGCCGCTATTACTATTCTATTCTACGAGGAATTAATGTGAGATCTCAAGCAATAGTGAGGGAATCAAATTCCTTAAGGACACAAAATGTAATATGTGGATTCAGAATTAATTTGAAATTATTATTATTACAAATTTCTTTAATAATTCCGGTTAAGGATATAGAAAGATAACATATTCCTTCTTGTTCTTTTGGTTTATGAAGCTTTTGTGATTCATGGAAAATGCAAGGATGATCTTTTTGTAAAGTGCTATCTACACAGCGAGGTCAACCATGTACATTAAAGGACTGATCATAATGGTAAATGATTGCGACATGTTGTTTCTTTTAAGTTTAATGAATTTTGTTCTTTTGGGCAATATTTTTTTGGTACACTTTTTGAAGACATGTTTTAAAGCTAGCTTCCCTTTAAACTTTTTGAGTTATTTTCTGAAGCATCTAATCAATTTTTGAGTTTAATTTCCTAGTAATGGAAAAGAAATAGTCATACGTCAAATTTCTATTTCCGAGTGAATAGTTAGTTGTGGGCTTCCAACTTGTTTAATCTACCTATTTTGTTGGTAATTATTAGCCTATTTGATCATATTTTAGTACTAGTATTTTGTTTTCCTGGTTAATAATAATAATGTTCCATTTTTTTCTGCCAAAGTCAAATGGTTTTAGACATTAGATAATGGTCAGCGAAGCAAACATCATGTTTCATCATTTCACGTCTGACTTAATTAAATGCTTCTTGTTATTTATAAAAGAAATTGTATAGACGTGGATAATGTTTAGTAGTGGATGCCTAAAAGTTGACTAGGAACAAGTAGCCACCCTTAGTAGAAAAAATATTTTCAGGACATTATTTGTTTAGAACAGTTTGGTCCTCTCATTGGGTTTTCGATTTGTTTTTTCTCCTTAATTGGTTGATAGGACTATGAAACAAAACAAACAAATATTCCAACTTGGTTGAAATATGTCTATGCCAAAACAAATTAGCAAATTGCTAAAGCCTAAAAGCCCTTTTACTCAACTTCAATCAGTGAATTAGTGAATTAAAATGAGATTAAAGTGGTGCTGTAATAGTTGTAACTTTATAGTAGGATTCTAATTTCATCAAGAGTCATTTTAATATTTTTCTTCTTCTTAAAAAAAGCAGCACAAGATTAAATATGAGCAACTTAACCTTTCAATGTCGAAGAGTAAAGAGGGTGTGGGGGTTAGTTTGCGCGGGGGGGGGGGGGGGGGGGGGAGGGGGTGTTGTTCTTGGTCATTTAAAATCAAGTTTTTAGTTATGATTCTGTGTAACATTCTTTTCTATGGTTAAAAAATGGGGATGTAGTTCTCTTCTCTGAAGCTTAACTACCTTTTAATCGAATTTGTCCCTGGTGTCTTGGAAAATCCATATAAAAAATAAACTTTATACTGTCTGTGTACCACTCAAACACATGGATCTTAATGCAAGGAATAAAATCACGAGAAAGCAAAAGGGTGCAAGTGCTATTTACCCAGTCTCAGGGTCCAGTGGTGAATCCATAATTTCACATACACAAACATTGTATCCAAATTTAAAGATTATAGGTTCCTAGGATGACCTAAAATTAATATACAATAATAATTAAGTTTACAGTTTATTGAAGTTGTATTTAGAATTTGAAAACACCTAAAACCTTGTTTCACTTTTTTCACTTCCAGTACATTCAAACAACCAACTATTCTTTCCAAAACTATGACCAAACACAACCCCATCTTCGACTCCAACTTCAAAATTCCAAAATAAAGTGAAAAACATTTGATTTTCATGGCCAAACGCCTACTTAGTATCGAAATGGTGGGAAGAAGAAGATGTGCATAATGGTTTAATTAATTTGTTACAGATTAAGCAGTTACCTAGCTATAGGAGTCTAGAAAGAGAAAGGGACAGGGAGAGGGAAAGGAGAGGAACCTTTTGCTTTACTTTAGTTGTAATATATGAAGTAATGCATGTTGCATGGCAGAAGTATTATTAGCAGATAGAAAGGAATCTAGACAGAAAGGCGTATGAGTTTTGCAGAGAAAGGATGGAGAAATATCGATGAGGTTTCGGGGCCAATATAGTGGCAGATGTTGATAGAGTGAGACAACATGTACTCCCCACAGTAATGTCCCTCTCTTCGTTTTCCCTGTTCCCAAACCCCCCCCCCCCGGCCCCTCCCCTCTCTCTCACACACCCCACTGTGGGCGGAGCTAGGGTACCTAAAAGGGTTTATCAAAATATTACAATACTGTATACAGTGATGTAGCCAGAAATTTCTTTAAGTGTGTTCAAATTTGAGCATGGGGATCAAAACAAAGATAGGTTGCCTTGTCAAGGGTGTTCAAAACACAATATATACCCAGGAAAAAGTGATATTTGACTTATAGATGTTGTATAATTTTTCAGCACAGGGTGTTCGGTTGATCACCCTAGCTACCATGTGGCTATGCCACTGTTTTTTTTCTTATGTAAATATAGTAAATGTTGAATTCTCTTAGCTTCTTCATATATATTTTTTTTTTTTACATATTGAATCTCCCTTACTGAAACTACTGGCTACGCCATTCAGGGGTGGAGCTAGCCCTTCGGGAGTGGGTTCGGTCGTACCCAGTAACTTTGGTCCGAATCATATATTTGTATTAAATTTTTTGTCAAATTTGTACAAATGACTAAAAGAACCCAGTAACTTTGAAGAATTAGAATCCCAAACCCATAAACTTCAAATCTTGGCTCCACTTCTGACGCCATTGACACTATATAGTATTTCAGAATTCTTTTTCTAGTGAAGTTTAAATTGAATGTACATTTGAGGCTAAAGTATTCAATAATGAATTGTACCGAGAAATAAGAGATAACGGGGAGATCACAAAATTTGTCACATTGAAGCAATATTGTGACATTACTTGGAGAAAAAACTTGTCGTTTTGTTATAAAAGAATCAAAATAAGAGAGAGAAGCCTGGTGTCTTGAATTTAATCTTATATGGGGTCAAATGATCGAGTGCACATTAACAGTTAAAGTAGGGACTCACTCTAGGAGAAAATTGACCTTGTACGGTGAACCTAACTCAACTCGAAAAATTATAATTCATCATGTAAAAATTGCACAAATCATATAAAAAGATAATAATAACTGAATCTCTCAACCAACGTGAGCCACTTAACATTCTCTGCATATTTAGGCCAGAACATTTAGACCGACGAGAATGTAATATGGGGGCCCAGCCATGAAAAACCAAGACTGCATATACGAGCCTGACACTTATACCAATTACCAAGTAACAAAATATCAACCTTGAACTTAAATCAACTCGAAAAGCTAATTCAAAAGGTAAAAGGTGTCCAAGAACATATAAAAAAATGTCAAATAATTTTCAATTTATGTGACATAATTTGAATCTGTACAAAGTTGAGGAAACAAATGAATTTTTTTGAAACTTATATTTTGAATCTGTACGAAGTTGAGGAAACAAATGAATTTTTTTAAAACTTGTGGCCTTAAAGATACCATAGTTAATAGTTGTGTGTCTATAAAACTTTTGGAATGTACGGCCTTAAAATGTCATAACATAAATGTGACTATAAAAGCTTCTCATAACGTAAAATTAAGGTAATATTCATAGGCGGACCCAGGATTTGATCAAGACGACAGGGGCATCACCAAAGGCGGCATATGAATGTTAGATGAAGCGGTGTCACGCGACACCCACACTATTTTGTCGGAAAATGTTGTTAAACACACATGTACCTGGATACATATAAATTAAACAAGAATAAATAACATAGCTTGTTGTGTGATTCGACGGTCCTAGATCTCAATTTGATTGAGGTTCCCAACTTGCTACTTACGTGTTTTATATGCATTTTTTTAAAATAAAATAAAAAATTGACAAGAAGAATGTAGTTTGAGAATCAAACACTAGTCATCATGCTTGCGCAAAGGGACTAAGTGGTGCGTTGGACTAATGCACCAAATCAGTTTCTATGTTTGAGGGCGCACAACGAAATATATAAACCCTTCTTCAGGTATATATGTAAAATTAATTGTTTCGGATTATAACAATGAATTTTTTTTTTGTTTAAATGAACTAATAAGAAAACAATGTCAAATAAACTAAATCGAGGGAGTTATAATATATTCGTTTAACCCAGATGAGACACGTAATAATCTTTGAACAAAGCAAAGATAAATAGTTTGAGGGCCATATATAGTGTTAACAGAAAATTATTGACCGATAGAGTATTTGCCTCTTTTTTGACCCTCACCCTTTTATTATTTTTTAAAAATAATTTCATTGAATTTCTCTCTTAAGGGAATCTTTCTGTGCATGTTTGTTTCATTATCAACGAAGCATGTTCTTGTTTCTGTCTCCTCTTTCGAATCTTCTGTTGTTTCCTTGAATTACCTTTACTTTTTGTTAATTCCAACTATTGTATTTTGTCAGTATTCTAGTGTTCTATTCCTACTTCTTAATATAGATAAATGTTCTTTTAAATTATGACATTTTGTCAGGAATATTTTTTATTAAGTATTTTTGGACACTTTTTAGACGTACCTTTGGGTAGACCAAGGCAAAACTTGCTTAAAGTAAAGTTATTCACTGGTTTGATTACTGAGATACATTGAACATTTGAAATTAAGTCGATCTTCGACTGTTGGAATATGGGTCAATGACATTACTTAGAAGCAGTTGCCCGGTTTGCCCTTCAAATGGACTGGTGTTTAATTTTTGTCCTTCAAATGGGTTGGTCTTTAATTTTTGTCCTTCAAAATCGAACGTATGTCTAGCGGGGCATAAGTTCTTTAAGAAAGACTAGCATAACTTTTGAATATTATGATGCGTAACTTATGCTCATCTAGCATAAGTTCGAATTTTGAAGGGAAAATATTAAACACCAAACAAAAATTAAAGACCAGCACAAAATAGGGAAAAAGTGCAAATGACCCATTACTTAAAACTTGGGCCAGTCTTTTTCTTTCTCCCTCTCATTTATTTCTATTGGGCTCAGCCCGCTTGTAATTTCCTCATTTTAGACTTCAGTTACAATTTTTTGCGCAGATTTTCCTTCATATGGATTCGTCTTTTAATTTTTGTCCCTCAAATCACTGGTTTTTAATTTTCGCTCCTGCTTCTTATTTAATGAAAATTTGTAGGCCGAAGTACTCTTATTCGTTGGTCTATAAAATCAGAGATTCTGGGCTCAATCCCCAGCAGTGTACAAAAAATAATTTCAGAAGGCAAGGTTTTATTGAAACTGTACCTATTCACGCAAAGTTACATAAAAACTATGCCTTGTCCAGCATGATTTTGAAATTAAGTTATACGCATAAGTTGTGTAATAACTAATTCGTTAGGCATAAGTTTATAGAAACTATGCTTATTCGGGTAAAGTTACATAGAGGAAACTATGCCTTGTCCCACATAAATTCTGTAGAAATGAAGTTATGCCGGATAACTTAATTTCTACAGAACTATGCCGGACAAGGCATAATTTCTATGTCACTTTGACCAAAAATATGCATAGTTTCTATGAAATCTTGCCTTGCGAAATTAGGTCATGAATCCGAATTTCTTTTTTATTTTTTTCGATATCAGGGATATTTTCGCCCACTTTTTTATTACTTAAGGTGTTGAAAGACAAAAATTAAAGACCACTCCAAGATAGGGGCATTTGGGCGAATTCCCCCTTCAGTTAGCATGTTAGCTTAGTTCCAGATCACTATAAATAATGAGCCTAGCTATATTTGTTAGCTTTTTGGGGGGGAGAGAGAAAATTGGGTTGTTAAGAGTTGTCACATAAAAGATTATCATCATTATCTAAAGCCAAACATCCTTAGCTTGGCCGTCTGACATGGCCATGGTGGAGGTTGCATTAGCACCACGTGAAAAGAGAGGTCGAATTTAGAGAGAGTTTGTAGGGAAAATAAACTAAAGGTGACTTCTAAGTTCACTAATTAGAAATGGTGACAACTTTAACCAGCCAAGGTCAAGTTTGTCTTTAAAATGTGATTAAGTTAAAATCGGATTGAATTATAATTTTGAAAATTTCTTAATCTTTTACAAAATATATAAAAACCCCAACTTAATTCCAAAAAACCCACCACCCCCCCTTCTCCTGCTCCCACCCCTCCCCCCGCCCCACACCCCCCACCAATTTTTTTTTTTAAGTTTTGATATTTTTTATTTGCTTTTTCACCAGCCCCCTCCTCCTACTCCCACCCCCCCCCCCCCCTTTAAAGTTTTAATTTTTTTTTATTTGTTTTTTCACCAGCCACCCCCCTCCTCCTCCTCCCATTCCTCCCCCACCAAATTTTTTTTTTTTTTTTAAAAAAAAAATTGATTTTCTTTATTTGTTTTTTTCACCCCACCCTCCCCCTAATTTTTGTTTTTTTTAAAAAAAAAGTTTTGATTTTTTTTTAATAGTCCCCACTCCCCCCTCCTTCCACTCATCACCCCTTCCCCCCCACCCCCCACCAAAAAAAATTATTTTTTTAAAAAATGTTTAGAAAAATTTTTCTTTTTGTGTTTTTGCACCCACCACCATTCCAAAAAAAAAATTGTTTTAGAAAAGAAATTTTGCAAAGTTTTTGTTTTTGTTTTTTTGCACCACCCCCACACCCAAAAAAATGATTTTTCTTGAAAGAAGTTTTGAATTTTTTTTTTATTTTCTTTCTTCCCCCACCCACCCCCTAAAAAAATAATTTTGTTTTTAAAAAATATTTTGAAAAGTTTTTATTTTTGGTTTTTTGCAACCCCCCCCCCCCCCCCAACCCACTCCAAAAAAAAATCTTGAAAGAAAGTTTTGATTTATTTTTTTGGGTTTAGGAAAAGGTTGGATAAAATCTAGGTTGTTGTTGTGTGTTTGTAGTGAAATAAATGGTTTTTCTGTTGTTGTCCTGGTATGATTCAAGGTTTAGGGAAATATATCTAATAGATAGTTTTTTTGTTCTTGTCCTGGTATTTATCTGGTTCTGTTTGTAGAAGTTAACTAACAGATTTATAGTTGTTGCAACAAGTTCTACATTTTTTGCAACAAGTAGACAATATGTTGCAACGACTCACTAATCTGTTGGACATAGCTTCAGTTATTTGCTTCTGTTTGTAGAAGATATCCAACAGATTTGTAGTTGTTTTAACAAGCTCTACACTTGTTGTAACAAGTAGACAATCTGTTGCCACAACTACAAATCTGTTGGACATAGCTTTAGTTATTTGGTTCTATTTGTAGAAGATATCCTATAGATCTGTAGTTATTGCAACAAGTTCTACACTTGTTGCTACAAGTAGACAATCTGTTGCCACAACTACAAATCTGTTGGACATAGCTTCAGTTATTTGGTTCTGTTTGTAGAAGATATCCTATAGATTTGTAGTTATTGCAATAAGTTCTACACTTGTTGCAACAAGTAGACAATTTGTTGCAACAACTACAAATGTGTTGGACATAGCTTCAGTTATTTGGTTCTGTTTGTAGAAGATATCCAACAGATTTGTAGTTGTTGCAATAAGTGTAGTGCAACACGTTCTACACTTATTACAACAAGTAGACAATCTATTTATGAATCATCAAATATTGAGGAAAGATATAGTCAAATTGATAATCAATCCTCAGAAAGAGATGAAGAACAGAGCCAAGAAGCAGTAGATACAGATGAAGAAAGTGAAGAAGAACTAGAAGATGAAGAAACTAATGATGGAAATGAAGGAGATGGAGTAGATCAAGGAAATCTACTACACCCCAGAAGGCAGTTGCTGAACAAATTATTACTTAAGTTGTAGTATTTGGAGCCAAGGTGGCTGTTTAACAATTTCTGTTTTTTTTTTTTTTTATCCTTTATGTTATTCGTGAATGATGTTTATGAACTTATTTATTTTGATTAGTTGTGGTATTTAGAGCCAATGTGGCTGTTGAACAATTTCTGTTTATGAACTTATTTATTTTGCTTACTAATTGTTGTCAACAGATGCATACAGTTGTTGAAGAAGTTGCAATAAGTTACTAATCTGTTTCAACAAGTTACTGATCTTTTTAAACAAGTCGCTTAGTTGTTGCTACAAATTACTCATCTTGTTGGAAAAAATCAAAACATTGCTTAAATTATTGCAAAAACTAAAAAAATATGTCGCAACAGATAAGTTAGTTGTTGCAACAGATCATACATTTGTTGCAACAAGTTACTAATCTGTTTCAACAGATGGATCAGATGTTTAAGCAAGTTGCGTAGTTGTTGCAATAGATTAATCACCTTGTTTGAATTATTGCAATAACTTACTCATATGTTGCAACAACTTACTCATATATTACAGCAGGTATCTCATATGTTGCAACAACTCCTCCATTGTTGTAACATATTCATGATATTGAACACATTGAACTCCTTTGTTTATACTGAATAACATTGAATTCATTTTTTTATCACTAAATATAATTGAATTAAGTACTTCACATCAAATCACTCTAATAATCACTCGATTTAGGAAGAATACACTTAGAATTGCCCATCTAATCCATGAAATTACTATCTAATCCATTAAGGATGTTAGTAGATATATATATTCATCACTAAATACCATTTATTTCCGTTGTTTAACACTAAATATGGATGAATCAAGTAGTTCGCATCAAATCACTCTAATGATCACTCGATTTAGTGCATACTGATGTTATATCCCGTATTTTGCACGTTGGAATATTTTAAGTTGGTTGCGACAAGTTATGGACAGGGCTATTTTTCCGACTTTGTTAGAATGCATAAGTTGAATATTCATCTTTTCATTGGCATGGAGTGTTAAGGGTAAATTTGGAATAAGAAAAATTTGGGGTTAAAAGTGAAATATTGAAAAGTTGGTAAATCATGAAAATTGGCCATGTGGCTTAGAAATGGTCCCCACACATTTTGTGGCCAAATTTAATTGGTCCAAGCCATGTGTGGGCCATGGACACATGTATGAATTATATATGGCATAATAGATGACAAAGCAAGTCATAATTCATCATTTTTACAAGTCTAGAAAGTTGAAGAAACATGGAGAAACACAAGGGGCCATATTCGGCCATGGCACAAAAAATGAAGACCATGAATAGTGATCAAAACAAATTATTTCTTCTAGCTTTTCAACTAAGTGAAAGGCCCTAAACAACATGAAGTGGTTGTTGGAGCAAACAAATCCTTGGTTCTTGCAAATCTCAACCCTAGCCAAGTTGAAGAACAAAGGGGAAAAGGGTAAGTTTAATCCTCTTTTTATATGTTAAGAATGGTTTGTGCATGTTGTGAAATGTAGAAATGAATGAAGTTCATAAAAATATGGTGTGTTGTGTGTGGCCGTGTATATGTTGTATGGTGTAGGAGTGATGAATTAATTGTATTTAGCATGTTTGAGTGTGGTTGTAGTGTGTAGAAATGGATGAAAAATTATGGAATTTATGTATGTTGATGTTGGCCGTATAGGGGCTGTTTTTGGCAAGTTATGACGAATTGATTTTTCTTAGTATTTTGATTGTTGTTGTTATGGATTATGTGATGAGACTGAAGGTATTGAATGATTCAAGTTGAAGTTGTAATTGTTGTGAATTTGGCCGTATATATGTGGTGTTGGTTAAGAATGAAGGACAAATTTTATTTGGTGTTTGGGTTGTTGTGTTGTGGGTTCTATGATGCAAATGAAAGTTTAATGGTTCATATTGAAGTTATAATCGTTTGTGGGCTGTTTTGGAACCTAATGTGATCTTAATATAGTTTCTTGTATTTATGAGATTAATGTTGTTAAAGTATGGATTGTTAGTATGGTTTATGAATTTGGAAGAAAAGAAATGTATCGTTGATGTTTTCTTGGACTTGGAAGGTTTCGGGTTGCCTTGTGTATTGGATGGGCTGATTTGAACATTTTGTGGATTGTCCGAAGTGTTCTTGAACCTTGTTTGAATGGTTTGGATTAGTACTTGAACGTATGAATATTGATGTTGGTTTGATCGTGTGCGGTTGATTTGAATGAAAATAAAATATCGTCGAATTATATAGAAAAGAGTTACTAATGTTAGAATGCGTTTTGAATTCATTATTGATGTTGTTTAGATGGTTGTTGGTATTGTTGTTGAAGATTTGGCGAGTTGAATTCTCGGGGATGTTGAGTTTATGGGAAATGCGCCCAAATTTCGTGAATAAAGTGATGGCTTGGGATTGGATTCTTAAGTGCTTATGGCTAATGTTTGGTACTTAATGACCTTATTGTAGATTTTGAGCGTAGAGACTTGAGTTTGGATTAGCTTAGGAAGCAAATGAGGTATGTAAAGCTTATCCTTCTTTTTTTGGCATGTCCTAGACGCAAGTAAGTTGTGATATGTTATGAGCCTTGGGGGTAATTCTATTCGTAAAATCCGAACATGTTTATGATTCATATTTGCTTTGTGAGGTTGGCATCCTTAATACGGTCAAGCTATGATCCGTATGTCTTTGATATGATTGGATTTGAAATGCTGTGTAAACGGTTTGTTCCGAAAGGATCTTATGTCTAAAAATGTCCGTAACTTTCATGGACGAACCGGATTGCTTTGATAAGCTCGTAAACGATTCTTAATTGTTTCTTGATATTCGTATTCTTAATGTAGTCGAATTATGGTCCTTATGTCTTTTGTATGACTAAATTTCAAAGGTTGCATAAAAGTTTTGTTTTCAAAAGAGTTTTGTTCCTAAACGATTTCGAAACTACGAACGCCCGTAACTTTCAAGAAAGGGCTCGGATCGCTTTGATATTTTCGCAAATGATTTCATGACGAGTAATGACCTTAATTTTCATAGGCGGGCCCGGATTGGGTTGACGCTCGTCCGTGGGTCCCGCGACTTTCTATGTTTGGTTATAACGACCTATTTTTGAAAGAATTTAATATGACTATCTTTCCGACCCCCGAGTATGATTACTTATTTATCGGTTGAGTCTGAAATAAGGATTTTTATGCACATGATTTTGATACGCGACTATGGTTTCTGAAGTTCGGTTTGATATGTTCCCGAGTGATATTCGGAAGAAAATCGATTTGACTCTTGTTTTGGCTTATAAATAACAATCCGTTTTGATTACTCTATTGAGTCTTTGTGAATGTTTGGCATTGCATATGATTTCCTACGATTACGCTCGTGCATTACGTTATTACCTCTTTCGCCGAGTCCGGGCGTATGTTATCGTGCGCACTATTCCGAAGTATGATGTGATTCCGAAGTATGATGTGATTCCGAAGTATGATGTGTTTTTCGAAGTATGATGTGATATGATATATGATGTGATACGGAGTATGATGTGTTCGGAGGTATACAATATTCTGAAGTATGATGTGTTGTGGCGCCCGGATGGAGTGGCGACCACGTTAATATGCTCACGGTCCCATTACGGACCGTATGTGATATGATATGATATGTGATGATCGATGATACGATATGATATGTGATAATATGACGATATGATTTGGTTTACCGAGTCCCTCACTAGAGGGCTGGGTACGGTATGTTTATGATTATTATATTATATATGGATCGGGCCGTACGTTCCTCGGCATTATTATATCATCTATGGATCGGGCCGTACGTTCCTCGGCATTATTATATTATATATGGATCGGTCCGTACGTTCCTCGGCATTATCGTATTATTTATGGATCGGGCCGTACGTTCCTCGGCATTCGGTTAATGTCGGCTCATATGATGTGTTTGATTTTCGTATGTATGAGGCGAAATGTTTTTCAAAAGAAAGCGAAGCATTTTGGCATTCGATTATCCTATTTGTCTTTTGAACCCCTTATGTATGATTTGTATGTCGGATGTAAGTACTTTGGTATTCGGGTTATTATGCTCGCGTTCGTACACCTTACTTCGGTTATGACTTCGTTTTGTACTTCTGCTTTGCATACTCGGTACATATTCCGTCGACCCCGCTTTCTTCGGGGGCTGCGTTTCATGCCACGCGGTACCCACGGATGAGTAGGTGATGTTAGCGAAGATGTTCCAAATTGGATTGGTGAGCTCCATTTCCTCCGGAGTGCTGCCGAGTCTGAGTGCTTTTGTATGGTATTTGAGATGTTGGTAGAGACTTTGCAGACAGTGTCGTGTGTATGATATGTCAGTTCTGTAAGCGGCTATGTAAGCCGATGTATTATTATGCATTATGCTACGAACTTCATATGTTTACAGATTTCATACGATGCTAGTTTTATTTGATTTGACAAAGATGAAAGGCATGTTTGTTTTCGAATTTTTTTTTTTTTCATTTTGTGCTTATGTCATGTTTAGCGGGCCCAGTATGATTATGAGTATTATGAAGTCAGCGGGTTCGCTCGGCCCTAGGTAAGGGTCGGGTGCCCATCATGCCCTATCGGAAATTAGGGTATGACAACTGACTTAGTAGATCATTTCTTTTGACTCAAAATAGATCAAATTGATTAAGTATTATACATTGATCACTAAATATCATTGATTTCCTTTGTTTATCACTAAATATGGGTGAATCAAGTCGTTCACATCAATTCATTCTAATGATCACTCGATTTAGTGCATAATGACTTAGTAAATCATCTTTCATGACTCAAAATATATCAAATTGATTAAGTATTATACATTGATCTGTAAACATCGTTGATTTCCTTTGTTTATCACTAAATACGGGTGAATCAAGTAGTTCACATCAATTCACTCTAATGATCACTCGATTTAGTGCATACTGACTTAGTAAATCATCTTTCCTGACTCAAAATACATCAAATTGATTAAGTATTATAAATTGATCACTAAATATCGTTGATTTCCTTTATTTATCACTAAATATGGGTGAATCAAGTAGTTCACATCAATTCACTCTAATGATCACTCGATTTAGTGCATACTGACTTAGTAGATCATCTTCCCTGACTCAAAGTATATCAAATTGATTAAGTATTATACATTGATCACTAAATATCGTTGATTTCCTTTGTTTATCACTAAATATGAGTGAATTAAGTAGTTCACAGTGCATACTGACTTAGTAGATCATCTTTCCTGACTCCAAATATCATCAAATTAATTAAGTATTATATATTGATCACTACATATCGTTGATTTCCTTTGTTTATCACTAAATATCATTGATTCCCTTTGTTGAACACTAAATATGGGTGAATCAAGTAGTATCTGTTGCAATAACTGTAATATTTATTGCAGCAAGTGTAGTATCTGTTGCAACAACTGTAGTATCTGTTGCAGCAAGTGACATAGTTGTTGAACAGGTCCGTACTCTTGTTGGATAAACACAACAAGTTACTCAGTTTCTGCAACAAGTCACTCCACTTGTTGGAAAAAACCCTACATATAACTTAGTTGCTGCAACAAGGCCTGTCAGTTGTTGCAACAGATTGCTTACTTGTTGGACATCTTTTAGCAGTTGGATAAAACCCAACAAGTTACAGAGCTGTTGCAATAGATTCATTACTTGTTGGAAACTGTTCAGCAATTTATTAACAAGAATACACACATTTTTGATTTGAACACGATCAACATATCATATAAACCAAGTTCATAAACACCAAGAACATAAATTATCATTCTAAAAAAGAACAACATTAACATGTCATAAATTTTCAAAAAATAACTATTATTACAACATAGTGCAATTAACAACTATGGAGCATTTCGACTTGGACATGTTTTTTGTGCCAGCTGTTTTGCATAAAGAGCATTTGTTTTTCCTCGTTCACAATGATTTCCCGATTCCACGCCTCCTCTGTGTCCGCTTTCTTCCGGGTTTGCCAGGATCAACATATGGAGGAGGTATCTCTAATTCAAAACTTCTTTTCAAGAATTTCTTTTGGGGAGGGGGGGGGGGGGAGGGGTGGGTGCAAAAAACAAAAACTTTTCAATTTTTTTTTTTTAAACAATTTTTTTTTTTGGGATGGGTGGGTGGAGTAAGAAACCAAAGAAAAAAAATTTCTTTTTAAGATTTTTTTTTGGTTGGAGGGGTGGGGGGGGGGGTGGGGTTGGTGGATATGGTGGGGGTGGTGCAAAAAATAAAAAACAAAAACTTTTCAAAACTTATTTTTTTGTAAATAAAATTAATTTTTTTGGGAAGGTAAGGGATGGTGGGTGGTGCAAAAAAATAAAAAATAAAAAACTTTTCAAAATCTTTCTTAAAAAAACATTTTTTTTTTGGTGGGGTTTGGGAGGCAAGGCCTGGGGGAGGGGTGGATGGGGGTGGGGGTGGTGCAAAAAACCAAAACCAAAAACTTTTCAAAACTTTTTTTTAAAATAAAATTAATTTTTTTTGGGAGGGTGGGGGGTGGTGGTGCGGGGGGGGGGGGGGGGGGGGGGGGACGGGGGTGGTACAAAAAAAAAAAACTTTTCAAAATTTTTTTTAAAAAACATTTTTTTTGGTGGGGGTGGGGGGTAAGGGCGGGCTGGGGGCTGGGGGCAGGGAGGGGGCGGGGGGAGGGGGGGCAGGGGATATTTTATGGTTTTTATGGATTGGGTCAAAGTGTTAAAAACAAAACTTGGGGGCAAAGTGTAAAAAAATAAAGCTTGAGGTCAAAGTGTTAAAAATATAACTTTGGGGCAAGTCAAAACTCCCTAATCACTAATCCAAAGTTTATCACCCTACTCAATGAAAAAAAACTAGAGTTACCCCAACTCAATTTTGAGACTTTTTTGTCACCCTCAATTAATTGGCCCGAGTTTGTAACTGTCAAATATTAGAGATAAACAGCTTTTACAATGAAAGTACTTCAGAGAAAGAAAGTACTGCCTAACTCCTTTTATTGAAAATAAGGTTAATTTTTTTTTTTCAAAAGACCAAAAATACCCCTCAACTATGGAAAATAGAAAAACTTTACCCTCCGGTTGATTTCGTCGCTAAATATGTCTTTAGCAGTGTGGAATGATTCAGATTTGCCTCTTAACTATGGAAAATAGAACAAATATATCCTTCATATGAATTGGTTTCAATTATACATTTTTTTTTGTAACTATATGAATATTACCACAATCAACAAAACAAATTTCAAACTAACATCACCTCAATATCCATCTCAGGGAATAGGCCTCAGAAAACAGAAAACACCAACTAAACACATTGTATCTGTTGCACTAATCCTTTACATCTACCGGCATGTGTTGAAGATTTTAGTGAGTCTATTCTTTCTTCTATTTCCTTTTTGACACGTGTAACAACCTTGCTTGTATCTATAATTACTCTTTTGAAATTTTTTCAATTTCGGGCCCTACAAGTGTGATATAATATTGCTCCCCATTCAGTCATAAGTTCTTCTCAAACTGTCTCTAGTGTTTTTAATTTTTAAATTTTTTTTATTTAATGCTGAGCAGGATCTGTTTTGTGTCTCCACCTTGCAATTAACATTAGTACATAGTGACATCTCCTGCTTGACCTTTCTAATCCAGTTGCAACTTCCAAATAGATGAGCATTAGTCCCCATTGCTTGGGTATCACATAGACAACACATAAATCATCCACTGGTATGTTTATCTTGATCATTCTTTCCTTTGTAAGCAATCTACTTTAAACAGTCAAAATAAATCTTTGTTTTGGTTGAGCCACTCTGCTTTACACCAAATCAACTATCCTCATTCTAGTTTGGTCACCAAAAATAGCCAAATAACTTTTTATGATAAGAGTACTCATCATTTTCTGTAAGCAAGTATCTACCCTGAGAATACCACCCTTGCATCAGTACTCTTAAGGGAATTTAATTTCTTCCAGTACCACTTACAATCCAAATGAGGTATATGCACCCATATATTAGTTTCATTCTTCATATAAATTTCATACACCTACCTCACCCACAATGACTCCTTGGCTAAGTTGCCATAATAACTTCCCAATAGAGGCAATGTTCCAGTCCTTGCTTCCCTTAACATTTAGTCCCCCAAGTTTCTTGGAAAACAGACTATCTCCCAGGACACTAGTGAAATTTTCCTTTTTCCCTTTGTGCCTCCCCACGTGGATTCTCTACAAATCCTGTCCACATCCATCAAAATACTCTGAGACAGCATAAACATTGTTCCCCAGAAACTATGTAGAGAGAATAATACTACATTGATAATTTGTAGCCTGCCTGCATAGAATAGGTGTTTAGAATATGTAACTCTTAACTCTCTGAGTGATCTTCTCCACAAGCATATGACAATCTAGCTTCTCCTTTTTCAAGGTGATAAAGGCAGACCTAAGTACCTGATAGGAACTTGCTCAAATTTGCCTTTCAAAATTAATAAAATTCACTTTTTGCAATCAACCATCTTAATTTAGGGTCGACGATTATTTAACTTCAGTTTTCTAAAATGATAAAAGGAAGAACAAAAAGAGAAAAAATAAAGGAAAAGAAAAAAAGAATATGTACAAAAAAAATTCTTCCTAACACATCAAAAGGATAGAAAATATTTTTTCAACATTTTTTTTTTTTTGCTAAACGAATGAATAATAAGTCTTTTCTTTTTCAATTTCTTGAAAGTCGATACTTCGTTATCTTCGTAATTCTGACCATATGCATAAATTAAGTTCATCAGAATTAAAATTGATATTATATTGATGTTTTTCTTTTTGGCATGACAAAGTAATTTCTTCATCAAGATCAAAATTCTTTGCTAAGTGTACATACAACTCTTTCCAATTACTTCATTTACTTTTAATTATTTCTCACGTATTTAAGAATTTCAATTTAGTTGTGGATTCTTGAAGGTTATTATCTTCCCATAAAAATGTTTAATTTTTTGAAATTTGTGTTCCATTTAGTTGTTGTTAAACTTCAAGATAGTAATTTTTCTATGGGAAAAGACAGAAATCTGATGTGAAATTAGATGTATAATATCTTTGATAAATAAAATTTTACAAAAAATAATTAAGGATTTATTTCAATAGTAAAATATATTCTAAATAAGTAAAATAAAGATATTGAAGGTCCGTTAGTTTTGATGAATAAAATTTAGCAAGTTCTTCAAAGATAAGGGCATATTTGAGATTAAATTTAAACGGAGGTAAATTTATCCTATTTCTCATGGTTAAGGGGCAAACCTGAGCTAATTTACCAATTCACTAATTTTAAGGGCAAATTTAAAACCAAATTCAAACACAGAGCAAAACTTATACATTTTCCATAGGTGAGGGCTATTTTGGCCCACCAAAAAAATAGAAACAAAGGTCAGTGGTCTCCACAAATTCCCAGTCAACAAATAACAAAGTGCCACGTAGATATTGTCAAAAGTTATATACTCGACAATTCAAAGTCAATATTTTTCTAGAAACCAAACTTTTGCCCCTATAAAACTACAATTCTACAAACGCGTAGTACGCAAGATAATAAACCAAAACAAATCCGAATTCCATCATCACATTATTGAAATTGTTGCTATAATGTTTGTTCAATCACGTCCGATTTGACTTTTGTAATAAAATAAATTATTTGAATTTTATGTTTAAAATATTTTAAATTATCTTAATTGGGACAAGGAATGAAATTGAGAAAAAAAGGAAAAGAAATACAAAGAAAGTTCTTGAGAGGAAAATAATGCTATCATATATATATATATATATATATATATATATATATATATATATATATATTTCATTTATTTACGGGTTTCTTTTATTTTTTAATGTAATTTTATTTATTTAAAAATATTCATTATAATTATATTATTTTATGAAATACTAAAAATTAAATACTCATAGGTAGGGGTGTTCAAATGAGACCGAAAAACCGATCCGAACCGGTAAACCGAATCAAACCGACTTGATAAACCGAAAACCGGCTTGGTTTGACTTGATTTGGTTTTAAATTTTAAAAAACCGATAACATTTGGTTTGGTTTGGTGTTAAACCAAAAAAACCCGAACCAAACCCGAACCAAACCGATACATACATATATATATATATATATATATATATATATATATATATATATATATTAAGTCCAATACAAATTCAAATAATTAGTAAAAAAAGTGTAGCCCATTTAAGTTTAAGGTAAAATAAAAAGAAATTTGCTAAAGGTAAAATATAATTTCTCCCTTATTCAGTTTTACGGTTCCCTCATTTACATGACATCTGAATTACTACTAATAAGCTAGCATTTTATCCGTAATAAATTAAAGGGAAGAAAACGACACAATTGGAATTTAAAAAGATTTGGTAGATGACTTTGTCTTTCTGTTTATCATTTTTTGTTTTAACTTTTGTGCTTTCTTCTCAATGCTTCATAAACACGATGAATCCAGATAACAAAAATTTCGGAAGGGCTGCGTAATATCAAAAGGCTATATATAGGGAGGTAACTACAAGCATGAAAAGTAAATGTTATGCGTCTATAATTCCTATACCCATAGCCATAGCCCATAGGCCTATACCTAGATAAAGTTAATGAATTAATTAAGAAGATTCTTAGATTTGAATGGATTACTGTCAAAGCCGTATTTAGTTACCATTTGATTCAAAGGTTCTTGTATTAATACATTCTTAAAATCCGAAAAAAACCCGCAAAAACCGAACCAAACCGATAAAACCGACAAAACCGAAACCGATAGAATTTATACTTTAATGGTTTGGTTTGACTATTAGAAAAAACCGACTTAATTGGTTTGGTTTGGTTTTAACCAAAAACCGAGTCAAACCGGACCATGAACACCCCTACTCATAGGCTTACGCTTTACGCCTCGCCGAGGCATATATAAAACACCCCGCCGTACGCCCCAACTTTTAAAACACTGAAGTAATATAGGATTTTCATAGTATGAGGTGCGTAAGTATTTGGGTTTAAAATATAGGGAATGCATCTATTACATGAGTGTTTAGAGTAAATAGGCCAAACCCATCGACAGACACCTGTGGTCGTTCACTTCTTTCACTTGAGCACCTAAAGTGACCCTTATTCCATTTAAATACTTCAGGTGGGTCATTTCTATTCCACTTAGACACTTTTTGCACCGTTATCGGAGCAAAATCAACACCAAAGGGGGCGCCACCTCATTGCACATCCAATCAGCCCAAAAGCCCCAATTTTTAATGGTCAAAACTCCACTTTTAATTTACAAATTAGTGAATTTACAATTAAAATGAGTTGGCACAATTTAATTGAGTTGGCACAATTTAAATGAGTCATGTCACAATTTAATTGGCCACTTAATCCAGGTGGAGAGCGACTAGTGTTGGTTTTTTCAATAGCAGTGCAAAAAGTGTCTAAGTGGAGCAGAGAATGACCCACCAAAGTGTCTAAATGGAACAAGGGTCACTTTAGGTCTTCGAAGTGAAAGAAGTGGACGACCACAGGTGTTTGTCGATGGGTTTGGCCGAGTAAATATATGTAATGAATCCAAAATAAAAAATAACAACAGTGGGGCACATCAATTCTCCCCTGTCAACAAATAATAAAGCGCCACGTAGAGACTGTCAAAGTTATATACTCGACAATTCAAAGTCAATATTTTTCTAGAAACCAAACTTTTGCCCTTATAAAGCTATAGAATTCTACAAACGCGTAATACGCAAGAAAATTCAAACCAAACCAAACCAAATCCAATCCGAATTGTATTCATCGGAGATGTCGAAGTACGAGGAACCGGCTGTCGGAATACCTTACAATCCGGCATACCACCAGGCTCCACCTGTGCCGCAGCAAATACACCAACAGCAATACTATGTCGGTGAAAACCCTTATCAAGCAGGTATTGTTGTTGGAATAAAATAATTCAAAGTTGTATGATATCAAAATTGATTAGAATTTGATAATTTAATTCATGTCTAGTATTTATATATAGGTTTTCATGTTTTGAGTTAAAGTAGGTTTTGGTACTACTTCCTGTGTCCCAATTTACTTAATACTTTTTGCTTTTTTGAGAGTCAATTTTGACTAAATTTTGAAGCTAAGTTGGATTAGATTAATTTAATATTTTAAGATTTTTAATTTATATATTTGATAACTGCCAGAAAAGTACTGTTCTCTCTATTTCAATTTGTGTGAACCTATTTGAATTTTACAACAACAAAAACAACAACAAGAAGCCTAGTAGAATCCCACAATGTGGGGTCTGGGGAGGGTAGAGTGTATGCAGACGTAACCCCCACCTTGAAAGGTCGGGCGGCTGTTTCCTTGTGTGAACCTATTTGAATGTACACGGAATTTAAAAAAGAAGAGAAAATTTTTAAACTTGTGGTGTTAAATGTGTCACATATATTTTGTGTGGCTATAAATCATTGCATAAAGGTATATTGTCTCCAAATGTAGAAAGGGGTCATTCTTTTTGGCACGGCCTGATAAGGAAATAGGTTTACATAAATTGAAATAGAGGGAGTATAAGTTGCAATTTTTCTCATATATTTGGTGAAAAAATACATATTAAAATATTGGTCTAAGTTCATGTAGTTTGAATCCCGAGAAACAAAAAGTATCACATAAATTGGGACGGAACTGAGGGAGTATTAGAAATAGGGGTGTTGTTAGCTACTTTCACAGAATGGACATTGTAGAGAGCATTTAAGAGAATTATGAATTTATGAATAAAGTATTTTCTTTCAGGTATGGTTCCATCAAATGTTATTTATGGAGATCCTAAAGGAATTCCGATTCAGCAAACTATTTACAGAGATACCCCTGCTCCTTTCAATTGCCTTCACTGTGGTAACACCGGTCTCACCCTCGTCAAGTAATTCTTCTCTTCCTTCTCCTTTTTTACCTCTTTAATTTTTTTTGGGATAGTTGAAATTTGTAACTTTTCACTTCCTACCTATTGTTTCTTGTATTTCAGTTGTTGCATTATTTTGCTGTTGTTACTGTCCCTTTTTTTCTTTTCTGAATGCTACGTAATATTTTCCCTATTATTTGCTATGTGACTATGTCTTCTTTACTACTGTATTTTCTTTTAAACTACTTTGATATGCTTTACTTGAGCCAAGAGTCTATTGGAAACAACCTCTCTAGGGGTAAAGTCTGCATGTACTCTACCCTCACCAGACCCCAACAACAACAACAACAACAACAAGCCTAGTATAATCCCACCATGTGGGGTACGGGAGGGTAGAGTGTACGCAGACCTAACCCCCACCTTGAAAGGTAGGGCGGCTGTTTCCCCACTAGACCCCACTTGTGGAATTACACTAGGTATGTTGTTGTAAGTGCAATTTTGCAACTGTTATTGGTAATTGTTTATTTTAATCCTTGTTTGATATATGCGAGTATTAGTAACTCCTCTGCCCATTAGGATGCTTAACTGATATCACAAAGGACCAATATTACAGTTTGACAGTAACTGAGGGAGTAAAAGTGCAATCTTTATTTTGTTTGTCATCAACTTGTATGCAGTGTTGTATTTATTGTATGATCGTTTGGTGATGAATTCTCAGTGAAAACTAATTTATCTTGCCTTTATTAATGAATTTATCAATATTCCAAATGGAGCGGAATGGATACTAAGGATGCATATAGCCGATCAGACTAACATTAAAAAAATGTAGTTGACTCAAACTAGTTTGGGATTGTTTTTTTTTTTTTTTTTTTTTTTTTTTTTTGTTGAAATAGTGTGGGATTGAGTTCTAGTAGTAGTAACGGAGGTTTCTTTTTTTCTTTTTTTGTGGATAATGGTGGTGTTCTGAACTGTTTGCACACACTTAAACTATTTAATCTGGCACCTGCAGTAGTAGTAGTAGTGACTGTTATTATATTGTTTATTCAACGAAATCTTTAAGAATTGGAATGAACTTTTGTGGAAGTCTAATATCCTAATGAGGCCTCTTTATATTTCTAGCACTTCCAATAAGAATCACGTTCCTGCACTAATGAGACACCAGAGTGGTGTACAGAGTATTTATGGATTGGTTTGTCATTTTATCTGTAGAAAAATTGATATAGCAGTTCATTACGCTGCTAAGGGAAAAAAGAACATATCAGATTATATAGTTTTGTTGGTGGTTCAGTTAAGCTGCAATATCCACTGCTTGTTATGTTCGATTGAAATGCTTCCAACTTGACTGGTTTAAGGATATTTTCCGGCTTATTGATGTACCAAGAAAAAGTTAAACCTCCCAACACCACCAACAACTATGCTTCAATCCCAGACAAGTTGGTCTCAGCAAAGAGTTAAACCCCCCAAACCTAGAAAAAGAAAAGAAGGAAAGGATAAATGAATAAACATGTTTCTGTTCTCTGGTCTGCTAACTGCATCATTAGTTCAGTTTTTTTGGTGAAGACTGCTGCATCATCAGTTTAGTTGGATGGGAAAGAATCAGGAAGTTGGAAGAAGTGTTGAAGAGCATACCCCTGTACGCCTGCTTCCTTTACCTAACGCAGGGTGCACTAGTTTTATGCATATTGGGGTATGGGGCATGCAAAAACATTCTGTTACTTTATTCTATATGTAGATAAATCTTGGTGGAACCATGGAAAAGCTAACAATCACTTTTCATTCTATAGCTTATAGATTATAGTTTGTAAGGAAGTGATGCAGTTCTGTCTTCCCCCCTTTTGGATCCTTCAGCGAACACAGTCTCTATCCCGCCTTCATTAATATCAATAGAGGTAACAGGTGTGAGACTTTAGGATTGCCTCAGGGGCGTATCTTCATTCCCTGCTGACTATGTATTGCAGATAATCATTAGTATTACTCTTGCACTTCATGTGACTACAGCCAGACCATGTTTATGTAGTTGGTCACATGGCTTTATCAAGTCCTTTTGTATGAGATGTGGCAGTATTTGAGCAGATAGTTGTTCATTGCTTCCGAAGTTTGAGCATCGGAATCCCTTTCTGAACTTGGTGTATGATCTAGTTATTCCTGAGTTAAGTGTATCACTGATTCTTTAGATAGGTACTTAAATGAAATCTTCATCTACTTATGATGTTAAGCATAAATAAGAGATTTTGAAATTCTTTCAGATTCGAGGACAATTAGTAAGTAGTCAGCCCCTTTTTTCTTTGCTTCCGAACCAAGACACAAACATTCTTCTCCAGATCCCTTCATTGGCTAATGGCGATTATCTTTACCCAAAATAAAAGGGTTTCTTGTGTCTTAAGATGCTAAAGTCCTTGGTGGGTAGTCACCCGGTGTCTGTGTTGGTGGTCGGTGGAGGTAGCAAGTACCCGGTGAAATAGTCTAGGTGCGCTCAAGCTTGCCTGGACACCACCATTATTAAAAAGAATAAGGAAAGGAAAAAAAGGATGGCAAAAGAAACAGACTGTTGCAATACTTACCGAGACTTGTGATTTGCACTGCATGTGCACCTTAGACAGAGACGTTGTTGTTTTTCTCTGCTATTGTCTACCAGAATAGCTTACATTTGTCAAAAAGTTTGTCTACCGAAGTTGCAATTCTAAGATTACAGAAATGCCAGTTAAGGGAAAAGAGAAAACTGATTTCCTTTTTTCCAATCTCAGTGGCTGTGACAGGCCCCATAAAGAGTCTGATAGTTAGAAGCCCAAACTTAAAAATTACAAAAGGCAGACTACCCATATGACTGTCCGGCACATTGCTTTAGCATGAGCTTTTTCATGGACTGTGAAACTGACCAAGTTTAATGTACAAGGAGCAGAGATAGATAGTAGTACATACACGTGCATACATACATCTATATAGAAAATTAATATGTTGTGCATATGTATGTATGTGTTGCAGCCATGGGTTGATTCAGCTAAATTGGCCTAGCAGTTACATATCACTGTCAGCAATAAGGGATATGATTAAGTTCAAAAGAAGTTCCTGGCGCTGATGTTACATAGTTTACTTTCTATCTTCCTCCATTTTATGCCTAGGGTCATCTACTCCCTTTACTCAATAACATAAATATGCAATGGCCCTTGCACCCAAAACATGGCAGCCTAAATATCTTCCTAAGTCCTACATTCCTTCCCGGCAGTGCAGTAATTGCTAACAACTTGCAATCTTGCATACACCGTAAGTCAAAATCAAATACCGCTTCAATCAACTTGGCTAGTAAGATCAACTATTATATAATATTTTCAATTAGCTTCCTAGTTGACGTTGGTTAAACTTGAATGGGGAACGACACTGGAAAGGGATATGGGAGATAGCATTTAAATATTATTAATTGCATCTCCTACAGTATACGTATAAATTCTCAACAAAGTCCATACGATGTAGCTGACCTACTGGAGGACCAATTCTGAGTAAATTGTTGAAGACGGGATAAAGTACATCAGATAGAACTTAGACACTAACCAGATAGTCAGTCCATCTTTAGGGGCTATACCGTGTTATAATCTAGTGTATTTCAGTGGGCCTACTAAATTAAATATACGGTCATACCTCTCATTGAGGAGGGTAGGTGTTATCATTTACCCAAGGAGTATTTCCTGTTTGGTTTTTGGCTGAATGACTCAAAGGATACTTAGAAATCTAATGTTAATTTTGTTAGCACTTGGGCTAACATTTGAACTTGTTTTTGCAATTCCCAACTTCTTTTTTTGTGAATGTTTGAGGGAATATCCAACATCAGCATTTGCAATATGTGCCTTCTGGATCCCTATTAATGTTGTTAGTTTGCCTTCGTGGCAACTGATAAAATAAAAAGTTCCCTTTGTGGCTTACGCAATTTTTCATTACCACAACTTACCTTCCTTCTACTTCTCCTGTCAGGTCTATTCAGAGTTTACATGTACTTGCCTCTTTAACTTCCATCGGCTTTGAATTGATGGGCTTTCTTACTATGTCCTTATTTTTAGTATATGTCAGCTACGTGTTTATTGATGATCTATTTCTGGTGAAATTCTGAATTCCTCTGATGCGTGTTCCATTCAGATCAAAACCCAGTCCTGCAGCTTTTGTCGGTTGCATGATGCCATTTATGCTTGGAGTATGCTTTCTCTGTCCATCAATGGATTGCCTCTGGCATAAGTATCATTATTGTCCAAGCTGCAATCAGAAGGTAACTGGCTTTTACTGATCCAAGTATCCAACTCTATTTTCCCCACCTATTTCGTGGAACTTATTCGAATTTACCATTTGATGGTTAGTTAAGCAAGCTTCCTTCCTTTTGTAGGTTGCCGATTTTGAGAAATCCGATATGTGTTTGGTTGTGGACCCTCCAAACTGGGAAGAAAAAAGTTTCGCCTTACCTGCATGAGGGCATGATCCTGGACTTGCCTCGTATAACCCTTTCTTTTCTGTGTCTTTTTGTGTATATGTACGTATTCTTGTTTGCTCGGATGAACTACATCGCAGTTTCTTGTGTATGTTATCTTATTCATCAAGTAACCAGGAGGAGATCATTTTGTAGAATGCTTCTATATTACTGTGCAAAGTTGATTGCTAATAGAAGAATATTAGTTCATTATCCTACACACCTCCCTAGTCTGCTACTGGTTGTTTAAGAAATCATACTTTATGTTCTATTGTTGATTGCCCTTTGTGTAATTATATCAAGTTGTGGGTGTAAGCAAAGAGGAAACAAAAACGTATTCTTTCATGGTGATATAGTTCAGTGGATTGCCCTTTTGTGTACCTATGTAATGGTTATCTGACTGCTATTCCGTTAATTCTCTTCTAATTTCCAAATAATTATGTCTCCCCCCCCAAAAAAAAAAAAAAAAAAAAAAAATCATCGAAGAAGAAGAAGAGAACGATTTGGTGGGAATCTTTTTACTAGACTAATTTGGGGAGAGTAATGCATCATCAATTCCTCTGTAAATTTTTCTCTAGATAGGACATTTATGAGTTATTCCCCAGAGCCTTCAATTAGTTTTATATATTGCCTGAACATTAGAGCTGGTATGAACTTTGTTCATATGATACTGTGGTAAATATTTGAACATAGATGCAAAAACAGATAAGAAAAGAGGGGATTCAATCTAATGATGTGGTTATAATAGTTTGCATTTGTTATTGCTCTCACCAGATGATGGGAAATATTCTAAGAAGAACCGGTGGTGGTGCTGTGCGTTATCAGTTAAACTCAACTTCTGGTAGGGAACGTTTCTCCTTTAATGAGTTTTATGCGGTGTAAATTTAAATTAGTCGGAACTCAAAAGCGAACCAACGAGTGGGAAATTAAAGAAAAAAGGCAATAATCTAAATATAGTCATTGGTTATTATGAACAAAAATGAAGGTGAATGTTAATTAAGACAACTAGCCAATAAGCCAGTAAGAATCCTAGGAAGAACTTATCCACTACCCACCCTATACACAAGCCATCTTAATGAGCTTTTAAAAAGATAATTAAATCGAAGATTTGGTCAAAGAAGATTTTAGTCCTTTAGATTCATTCCAATAGTTTGATCATTTACAGTAAAACAATGTGTGCATCATAAGTTTTAAACTAATCTATTAAGTGACTCAGTCCATTCGAGTAAATTAAAAATTAAGTAATTTCTGGAAGTGGATGAACCACCATCTTTGAAAGTCCTCACTCATTCCTACCTTCACCTTCAAATTGATATAATTCATTAATTATTTCTTCCGTTTAGTTTTACTTGTCCACTATATATTTTTACTTCTCCACTTTAAAAAAGATTTTTTTTTAAAAATATATTTTACCCCTAACATTAAATACTTATTTCCCAAATTATTCTCCATTATCACCAATTAATATGTGTATGTGGTTAAATAGACGCTTCATTCATTATTTCTTAAGGGAGTAGGGAGTGCAAGGTCCATTATGGACAATTAAAATTGGACGGAGGGAATAATAGTTAAACTTCTTACAAACACTAATATAATACTCGTAAATGCAACTATGCTAGCTCATATGGACTCTCTCCTTTATACTCCTTTTCTAATTAAAAAAAGAGAATACTTTCACTCTTATGAAACAAAATATGTTGAATTGGTAAACAACAGTATAATATGGGAGTATTATTTACCAAGTTTAGTCAAACACCCAAAAGTTTATAAATGAAAGAAATAGCTAATTCTATGCTTGAACCAGTCTTTATCTTGCTAGAGAATTATCCCTCTATGTGGTGAGAATGTACATACTTCCAGTCTCTATAAAATTGCAAAAATCATGCAGCATAAATATGTAAAGTTATTTTGAAAAACACAAGAAATCGTGATCAACATTTTTTCAGTGCTTCAAAAGCAACCACGATAAAGTTCTAGGGGAAGATGAGGTTCGTCGCTTTAGTGTTCCTGGTTGGTGCTATTGCCAGTTACACTGTAGAATGCAACTTTGAAGGTTAAGTATCTAATCAGAAAAATCTCTTTCATTTTTTTTTACCCTCGAATATATAAGGTTGAAATTAATTCTACAAACCTCTAATACTTTTATTTTTATTTATGATTAAATTTTATGTGATGTTATATTAAAATGAACTTAAATGAATGGGCAGGTGACGCTCTTTATGCATGGAAAACTTACCTGACAGACCCCAACAATGTGCTTCAAAGCTGGGATCCAACGTTAAACAATCCTTGCACATGGTTTCATGTCTCCTGCAACGGCCAAAATAGTATTATAAGAGTGTAAGTCACTATTTAACTTTTCACAGTCTTTTTAGATATATAGGCGGATTCAAGATTTGAAGCTTATGAGTTTTAGATTTTAATTTTTTTAGTTATTGATTTCTAAATTAATAATCCGTACATATCTATAGCATTTTTAGGACAACTATAAAGTTTAAACCAAAAATATTGGATTCGGCTGAACGGGTAGTGGATACTCTCCTACTGCCCAAGGGCGGAACTTGAAGCCGACATGCGGAGTCGGCGAACCCAATAACTTTTGTTCAAATTCTGTATTTGTATTAAAAAATGCACTAAATGTGTACAAAAATTAAATTTAGAACCTAATAATTTACACATGATGTTGCTATACTAAAATTTAGAATTCATAAAGTTCAAGGCCTAGTTCTGCGGCTTCTGCCTCTGCTTATGTCCCTATTTAGACAGAAAGGGGCAATAGTTGTGGCGGAGTCAGGATTTTCACTAAGGAAATTCAAATATAAAAAAGAAAACATACTCTTTGCCAAAGAATTCAACACCTACTATATACATGTAAAACATAATTTAAACCTTATTGTTAATTTTTAAACAAAAGAAACTCGTCTGAACCCCCTTCCGGTACCCTAGTTGCGCCCATGACAACAAGACCATTATATTCGTTACTTTTGGCTCAAACGATATATATACAAATTTAGAAAAGTTAAGAGAATGTACGATATCATGTAGACCTATTCTGAACTAAACTATTCTAAATTCTGTGTTCGTCTCTATACACAGATTTATATGTTATTTTCTTATGAATGTTGAGATTGACAAATATATTAATATTGAAAGGACCTAGGTGCTGCTAACCTCTCTGGGACTCTGGTACCTCAATTGGGAATGCTAAGCAATCTTCAATACTTGTAAGTTCAAATATTACTCTTCTTTTTTTTTTTTTAATTTTTTGTTATCAATTATCCAAGAATGCAATTTCAGATGTAATTAAATCTTTTCTTGTTTAATTCATGGGCAGGTATGTTTCAAATAATTCAATTAGCGGAGAAATCCCAAGTCAATTGGGGAACTTGACAAAGCTAGTGAGCTTGGGTCTGGAAAATAACCAGCTGAATGGTCAAATTCCATCTTCTCTTGGCAATTTAAATCCCTACGATGGATGTAAGCTATTCTCCCAATCTTTGCTATATACTTGTTCGGAGGCAGAGTCAGGTTTTAAAGTATGAATATTCCTACATTCTAATCTTTTTACATTTTTTGGTTCCAAAATAAGAGAAAATTACGCTTTATATCTAGTGCAAAAGAATATTTATTCGGTTTAGCCCAGTTTTTTCTTAATTACCCGGTAGTTCAATTTTTCTGAAACACCTCTAATGCACTATTATACACTTTTAGATAAGGTGGACACACTGTTTACCGTATGTGTATAAGCACTGCTTCGGGAAAAACAAAATTAGTTATGCGAATGTTAATTGAAAATATGTCTATGTAGGCGTAATATATTATGTTCGTTGTATATTTTTGTAAAAATCTCAAATAACAATTTGTACATATTCAATAGATTTTTAAGATGAATACGGGATTTGAATCAAAGTTATTGGGTTTGGCCTAATTCATAGCTGACACTCTAGCTCTGTCCTTATACTCCTTTGCCCCAATTAATGTGATACACTTTGACTAAATACGAAGTTTAAAAAAGAAGCAACAGTTTTGAAAGTTGTGGTATAAACAAGTCATAGCTATTTGTGTGACAATAAATCATCCCATTAAAGGCAAAATTAAAGTTGAAAGTTAAATTGTTAAAGGCAATTTTTTTTAAAACCGACTCCAAAAGAAAAGACGTCACTTAAACTGGGACAGGGGGTATCGATTCCATATATTATATACTCTCTTCCAATCACTTTATGTGTACTTGTTTGATTGAACATGAAGTTTAAACAAGAAAGAAAAACTCTCAAAACTTATATTCTTAAATAATCGTGATATTTGTGTGGCCGTAGTCAGTGGACTGGAACTAATGTAAGAAGTTCAAAATTATTTTACTTCTCAGATATAGAAACTGTCATTCCTTTTCTTATAAACTAAAAAGAAAATAATATAGCATACAATTGAAACAAGGAAGTAAGCTTAGCTAAGCAAATGACTCTGTAATGTGCTGTAATATTTATGTTTTCCTTTCGCAGGAGATTGAACAGTAATAAATTATCAGGGGAAATTCCAATCTCAGTCTTGAAGCTCATCTACTGGGGAAATTTGCAGCTACTGTAAGTCTCACAATTTCCAAATATTCATTGATATTTTTCTACTACTTGCCAAATTGGGAAAAAGGAACTGTATGAAATATCATTTTCGATATCATCTATTCGAGCAGGAATGTGTCCGATAATCAATTGGCAGGGACTGTCCACCACATTAACCAAACAGGTTTGGAAAATAATTACTACTATTAATTATCTGATTATGTAAATATTTTTTACATCGTTAGTAAATTAACGAGAGGATTTCATTTTCTCTAGGATTTGCTACTACAACAATAATTCAAGACATGATAGCCTAAAGAGGTCATTTTATTTAATTTTCGAATTGGATAGTCCTACAAAGCTACTGCACGTTGGTGTATGTTCAAGTCAAGTATACATTTCTTTTCAATGAAGTCAAGATTTGTTAAAGTTTGATTTTGAATGATCATTGTGACTGGAAAGTTTGAGAAAGATAATACTCTGTAATATATATATAGTACTTTTGTTGAAATTTCAGAACACTTCTATAACATTTTATGCCTTTCATTTGACTCAACCTTTCTTCTGGACACGATCAGATTTTTTCACTCAATGTAGTTGTGAATGTCAATTTCACTTCTGCGGTTTCAATTTTTGAAAATAAAGCTGACTAATTTTCTCGACATATAAAGTTGACTAAAATAACCTTACAGTCAAACAAAACTTACGGCACCTTTTCAACCCCCTAAAATGACTATCCGAACGTCTACGTATCCTTGATGCATTGGGCCTACATTATTGTACGCAGAAAAAAATATCAGGTTCTATATAAAATATTGACGTTTCGGAGTCTTGACACACGACTAATCGTTGGTCAAAGTATAGAAAAAACACTAAATTTTTTCAAACAAAACTTACTTCGGGCACCTTTTCAACCCCTAAAATGACTATCCGAACGTCTACGTATCCTTGATGTATTGGGCCTACATTATTGTACGCAGAAAAAATATCAGGTTCTATATAAAATATTGACGTTTCGGAGTCTTGACACATGACTAATCGTTGGTCAAAGTATGAAAAAAACACTAAGTTTTTTCAAACAAAACTTACTTCGGGCACCTTTTCAACCCCTAAAATGACTATCCAAACGTCTACGTATCCTTGATGTATTGGGCCTACATTATTGTACGCAGAAAAAATATCAGCTTCTATATAAAATATTGACGTTTCGGAGTCTTGACACACGACTAATCGTTGGTCAAAGTATGAAAAAAACACTAAGTTTTTTCAAACAAAACTTACTTCGGGCACCTTTTCAACCCCTAAAATGACTATACGAACGTCTACGTATCCTTGATGTATTGGGCCTACATTATTGTACGCAAAAAAAAAAATATCAGGTTCTATATAAAATATTGACGTTTCGGAGTCTTGACACACGACTAATCGTTGGTCAAAGTATGAAAAAAAAACACTAAGTTTTTCAAACAAAAAAAAAAAAAGTTTACCAAATTTTTTTTTTTTAGTGCTAGCTATAGCGCAGTATTTTACTGCGCTATGCAAAAAAAAAAAAAAAAAAATTCTTTAGCGCAGTAAAATACTGCGCTAAAGGTAGTTTTGTAACATTTTTTTTGTTGGGATATTTGGTTCACTTGGTTTTTTATTGAATCATTTTGGTTCCGGACTTGTATCGTGTCTTCAAACGGATAGAATCCCCTAAAAAAGATAGGTTATAAACCGGGGTGGCTCAAGGGATGCTAGTGAAGTCTTTGTTCTAGGCCTCTAAATATCTGAGGCCCAAAATATTTTAATTAATAGTGAATTTTATGATCTTATTTTTGCATTGGCAATGTTGTATGTTGGAGAATAATTAAAAGAGTAAAAAAATCTATATTAAAAAAAAACTACCTACTTTTTATATTAGAGATTTTTTAGAATTTTGAATTAGACTACTCACATTTTCATATTAGTAAATAAAATTTTACACAGCATCCAACAGATTTTATTGCAAATACGTGGTTAACATCTTATTAACTTCAATTGATCCTTACTAATATAAATTATAGCATTAATATTAATATGTAAAGCTAAAAACTAAAGGGCAACTGGCGCGAATGCCCCTCTTTTGGGTTGGTCTTTAGATTTTGCCCCTCAAAATGGTGGTCTTTAATTATTGCCCTTCCGAGCAAAAGCAATATAGTACAAAGACATTACTACCCCTAACCGTTACATATAAAAAAAATATCGTTATTCAAATCTATCCTTATTCAAATCCTTCCCTTCTTTCATATCGTTAACCTAAACTTCGTTCCCAATTTTTCACATTATTCAAATCGTTGTTTCAAGCCGATTTCTCAATTGATTTTGTCTTGCTACAACATCGAAAAGGTACAAATCTTAATTCAACTCAATTTAACGATTTTATTGAGTTTAGATTGTTAATATTTGAAAAAAATCATCTTCTACGACCTGATTATTAAGAACAAACGATTACATATAGCTCGGGATTGAACATTGTGCATGATAAAATTAATCGAAAATAGAATTGATTGGATTTATTGCTTTGTTCGATTTTAATTACTTTATACCTTACTTAAATTAGTATACAATGCTTATTTACTTGAAATTGTAATTATAGTAAATTCAATTTAAATCGGCAATGTTTATCGATTTAAACTTGAATTAAGGCAAACTGTGTACAAATTTTGAACAAGTATGCTGAATGAGGCAAAAGTTCAATTTATTTAGGAGTACATTTTGCCGTTAGAGGCAAAGTCCATTATCATAACCAATACAAAAAGTACTTATGCCGGAGGAGGCAAAAGTTCAATTTACAAAAGAGTAGAGTATGCCGTTATCGGAAAAATTTCTGAACAAACTTCATAACAAGTATGCCATAGAGGGCAAAACTTCTGGTTTATATAGAACTATAAATCAGTCCATTTTAAATTGGAATAACTATTGCATGGATTTGATTTATATTGCATGAAGATAGAGGAGGTTTTTCAGTTTTTTATTTTTTATTTTTTTAACCAAAAACAGTTACTGCATTATGATAAGAAAAACAAAAAGTACTTATGCCGGAGGAGGTAAAAGTTCAATTTACAAAAGAGTAGAGTATGCCGTTACCGGTAAAGTTCTGAACCAATTTCATAACAAGTATGCCGGAGAAGGCAAAAGTTCTGGTTTATATAGAAGTATAAATTAGTCCAGTTGCGTCAATTCTCTAATTGGAATAATCAAGCGGGCATTTGATTTAAATTGGATGAAGGTAGAGGAGGTTTTCATTTTTTT
>NC_081351.1:16165230-16203980 GCF_029784015.1 Lycium ferocissimum
AAAGAAAAGGGCAAATAACGAAATAGAAAGGGTTTTAATGGGGTATGGGTAATTTCATCAAAAAACTTTCATTAAACAAGCGGCAGGGGCAAAAATTAAAAAAGGCATAAATGAGGGGCAAAATATAAAGACCAGCTCAAAAGAAGGGCACTCCGCGCAAATAAAAGAAAACTAAATTTGTTTTTCAAGAAATTGGACTAGCTTAAGACCTTGTGTGGGTATATGTGGTATTTAAATGGGAAGGTTGTCACTTAGGGTGTGATTGACCCATAAATGTGACTTACCCAGGGCTAGGAAGAGAGTTGATAGGGCTTGGAGTTTCTAGTCAAACTCAGCCTAGTCTTCCTTATTTCAGGATGCTGGGGTTCCCCTATGCAAAAATTACAACTTATGGGCCCCTTTAGATTTTAAAACAAGTAGGATTATGGGTAAAATCCATGTTGAAACAACTCTAAAGTTCATAAAATGGCACTAAAATGTTTTCATTTTTCTTGAGATGGCACCTCACTACATTTGTTGGTCTTTTGAATTTCTTCTTGCTTGTCATATTCACTGTATCTTCTTCTTATTTCTTTTGAAATATTCCCCTATGTCGTTTAAATGAAGTGTTAAAAATACTAAGTAGAATAAGGCACCCTTTTTCTGAGTTTAGATGTTGGTCTTCTGTGTTAAAATATACCAAGGATATACCAAAGATATACCGGGGACATACCTAAAGTATACCATGTATACACAGTCCCTATATACCTTTGGTATATAAGAACTTGTGTATATTCAATATAAATATGGTATATTACTTGTATTAGGTTCAGAATCTTCTAGTTGTGTATCATAAAAAAATGATATTCACTTGGGCTTATTCTCTATTTTGTTTGCTATATTTGGGCTTCGCCTCTTTATGTTTGGGCCAACCTTCTTATTTGTCGCTGCCATGCCATACTTGGGCCTGCTTTATTTTCTTCTTGTCTGATTACTTCACTAAGTGTGGAAATGCATTTGAAACATGCCTGAACCTGTTCTTTATATTTCTCTTGATATTCTTGTTTAGTATTTAAGGCCTAGGTACTTTCTAACCTCAAATTTGTTTTTCCCCCTTTGTGTTTGCATGTGAAATATCGCGGGCCATTTGAGCCGTTCCCTTCTATTCAAATCTATTGGGCCTGAGGCCCAACTCTTATTCATTGATCAAGTCCGACGAAAATAAGGGAAGTTAATATATATTGAAGGCCCCACCATGGGGTGAAAATGGTCACTGGTGGGCTTAGGTAGGCCCACCAGTCCAATTCTCCCTTTCTCTCCTTTTATTTTATAAGCATGTATATCATGTATGCATATATGTAAACAAATGTGTAAAATATTGGAACCCTATGGATGCTAGGACTTAGGAAATGCTTAATATGTTCAGGAAGTCACCTCATATGATTTTCAAACTCACTTAATCCTTAACACAAGCAAGATTTGAACAACGAAAATAGATGGCGAGTGCCTGATCGAATTGATCAGGTCATGTAGGAACAAGGTTCAAGTATACCGCGCGTAGCAGCTGTGCGAAAGCCGTTGCGCCTTGGCGCATCCCTTTTCTTGCTCGTTAGCGCACCCGTAGCAGTTGGGGAGAAGCAATCAGACATCAATCCAATGAAGTGACAAAGCAGCTATTGGCGAAGGGAGCGAGGTCGATACTAGTCACTTGGAAGACGAGGAAGCGGCAAAGGCCCGTCTATCCCGATCGGGATGATAAGGACTTGTCCTTACTTGAATGAAGACTTGAATGAAGCAGAAACCCGGGACAAAGGATAGAGATTCAACACCCAATCCAAGCAAAATGACCACCGGAGGGGATTTGGAGTCTTTTTCTTCACTCGAATGGAGCCGAAAGTCAAGAACGAGAATGGGAAGTAGCGCCGCAACTCCGGACCGAAATCACGACACGAATGGAAAGCGCTTACATCAGTGTATACAATTTCATTGTGAAACCTTTTCAAGTATAAACTTGTCACACCCCAAAACTGGGGGTGTGGCTGGCGCCCAGCACCCGAGGGCCTGAGTGTACCACTGTGGCATTTGAACTTTAGAAATGACATATATGACGATAAGAGTCTCAGATAACCAACCACAAGAAGGAACAAAAGTATTCCACGAGTAGCGGAACTTCAACCAACAACTATATACAATATGGACGGTAGCCAACAAGGCCGTCAAAAGAAGAGTCGGATACATTATGATACAAATCAACTAAACTAACAAACTGACATACGACTAGACAACAGTCTGCAAGCCTCTAAGATTATATATATAAAAGACCACACGACAGGACAAGGCCCTCATCATACCCAAAAAGTAAAGCTCACATGCATATACCTAAACCTCCAAGACCGCTGCTCCGAAAAGAAAGGAGCGCAACTCTGACCCAGCTGATCAACACCTATTGAGGAGGAGTTGGACCACCCTGTCTGTCCGTACCTGCGGGCATGAAACGCAGCACCCCAGAAGGGACGTCAGTACGAAAGATGTACTGAATATGTAGGGCATAAGTAGTAACTGAAACGAACAGTAAGAAACAACTCAAATGAAAGTAGGGATACCCCCTGGTTTGACATTGACCAATTATCGTGAATGCACAACTTTGCAAGATGACCGCGTATATAACGCTGTAGGCCCTTATAGCAATATCCTCTGCATATATATAACGCTGTAGGCCTCTGTGGGCAATCTCATGTATATAGTATATCTGCCTCTGTGGGCAATCTCATATGTATAGTATACATCGCGTATATAACGCCGTAGGCCGCTATGGCAGTATAGTAAGTAATAGATGCAAGTATGCGACTCACCCAAGGAGTATCTCAGACTCATTCACAGTTCACTTTAGGGAACTCATAGCATATGACTTATGGATTTACTTGTGACTTAACACTTTACCAACATGATATAATGAACAAAGAACCATGTACATACTTGAGAATGGAGTTATTATGAACCGATATCACGATTTTATCAAGCTTACGTAGATCATTCCAAAAATGAAGAAAAGTGAGCCCTACATACATTTCTTCGATCTAATTGTCAACACAACGTACTCAATCCGTATAGCACCTCGATCTCGATTCGACCTTTGAATTATTACAATGAGTCACTCTTTCTTATAGACGCCTAGCCTGGAACCCGAACTTAGCGGCTTCATGTAAAACACTCCTGACTACTTTATATTGTTGCGAAAGCTACAGATTTGAGACTACTGTAATTTCTTAGAATTACTAAAGGAAAACTAAATGAAAAAAAAGAATAGATGCCATGATTTGTGAAAGTTACTAACAGTACAAGAAATTGGGCTCGTTGTTGAAGTGGAGTCTTTTTCATTAGATAGAAAATATATGTTTGTATAGGTCTTGGAAATTAATACTACATTACCTGTAAGTCATTAAATGAAAAGAGACTTAGCTCCTTATGGAAATGACATGTGGATAGTGATAAGGATATGTGTCAACTATTAAGTCCTGTAGTGGATCCAAACTTAAAATACTCTTACCATTCATTAATATATTATTGTAATAGATAAAATTCCTTTTTATATACTATAAATAAATCTGACTCAAATAGAATATATACTATGTCAACACAATTATATATATGTATATAAATATATATAAATCGGTTTAACGAGTTCAACTAACGTGGTCTTACAAATCTGCTGCAGTATCCTTTTAAAACATACATTACTTTTGATTCTGACGTCGTATCGACTAACCGTTTAATGCGTTGAAAACTAGACTCGATGAACTTGAATTTAGATAGGTTATCCACTCCGTAACTCCCTATTTACTAGGAGATATTCCCTGACAAGTTGGGCCAATATTCAGGTCTGAAATTCTGCCTGTCTTTCCTCGAGTTCCGACGAACTTGGTTTTATTCAATCCGTTTCACCCCGAAACCATCTGATACTTGTTTAATGCTTGATTAAGACCTTCTTATCCTCGTAGGTGTATTCGAGACTTCTCCGGCTTATGTTAGCTAGCTTACGATGACAACGACGCACGAAGTACGAGGTGTAACAAAACTATTGCAATAATATGGGCAGTTTTCAAATGGGTTTTTTTTTTTTTTTTTTGAAAATAAAACTAAGTTTTTATTTTTGGGCCTCATACCCCTTTGAGAAAACTGAAAACAGGACGGATAAGGTGTAGGATAAGTTTTGGGTCTAAGCCCACGTAAACCCCCCCCCCCCCCCCCAACACCCTCTTTTTTTTTTTCTTAAAAAACAAAAAACAAAAACAGATTATCTTTCCTTAAAATTGGGACAAAATCCGGACTTGAAATAATATGGATATATCTTGTAAACTTAAACCATTTTGTGCAACTTTAAAAAATCGGATTTTTCTCCAAACTGAAATAAACTTTTATGAAACTGAATTAGACCCTGTTTTGCTCAAATTAACTTGGAACATTTTATATTTTGAGCCGAAAGCCCAAAACTTAAGGGACAAAAACAAGAGGAATTACACTTGGGACCATTTTAAGATGAGATGGCTTTGGTATGGAACTGTTTGGCTTAATTGAGTTTCAATGAAAATTAAAAAAAAAAAAAAAAACTTGGTAAAATCTTATTATATATCTATATTATAAATATGGAGATATACTCCACTTATTTTTGTATATATAAGTAATAAAACCTATAAGAACTAAACTCATCCCATTAGGACAAAAATAGTAGCGACTCTATTTGGGAGAAATCCTGAGTGTGTCTTGGTCCGGAAATGGAGTGAGTTGAACACTTATACGGATTTTTTTTTTTAAACCAAAACTCCTTTTTCTAAGGGAAAGTAAACACCTTAAGCAAGAAAGTAAACACCTTAAGCAAATAATCACAATAATCACAAATTGAAACTCGTCGGTCAACCGTATTCTACAGATCCTTAATATTAGGGTGATTAAAACCTTCCTTAGGGGATCGCCAGAACCGTTACCTCGAACTCTGATCCAAAAAAGAATTTTTCTCTTGTTGAATAAACCCTTTTACCCAGTTTTCCTAATTTTCCTTAATAAATTAAGTGGCGACTCTAAAATACTAAAATTCAATTAGAGCACCAATAACGTCTTAATAGCTTTTATGCACTCGTGTACAAGTGAACCGTAACAAGCAGTACTTTAGTCATTCTACTTCTTGTGATTGTCATGTTTGTCCATTAGCTAAACAAACCAGATGCTCATTTCCTTTAAGTACCACTAAGTCTAGTCATTCCTTATAGCTAGTACATATGGATGTTTAGGGTCCATATAAAGTTTGTACTTACAATGGTTTCAAATACTTTCTTACTCTTATGGATGACTATTCTAGAATGACATGGACCTTCTTGTTAAGATTGAAAAGTGATGTATTTGTTGTCCTAAAAAATTTCATTAAATTGGTTGAAAATCAATTCTCAGTCACTATTAAAACGAACAGACAATGGTTCCGAGTTTTTCAATTCTCCTTGCACAAATCTATTCATTTTTAAGGGTATTAATCATCGCAGTAGTTGTGTTCAAACACCACAATAGAATGATGTTGTAGAAAGAAAACATAGACACCTATTAGACATTGCAAGAGCCTTAAGATTTTAGGCTATTTTTCCTATAAAGTTTTGGGGTGATTGCATTCTTCAAAGATACATCATCAACAAATTACCTAGCCCTCATCTTTATGGTAATTCTCCCTATCAATTCTTTCATGGTACTACACCTTCTCATGATCACATGAGGGTGTTTTGGCGCCTTTGCTTCGCCACCAAACCTAATTATTCAGACAAATTCACTACCAAATCTGTTCCTGCTATCTTTATGGGATATTCCAATGTTCAAAAGGGCTATAGATTAGATGATATAGAACAAGACAAATTCTTTGTTAGGATGGATGTTCTCTTTAAGGAACACACTTTTCCTTTTAGATTTCCCAAATGCCACTTCATTCCTTCACATCCATCCTTTATTCCTTTCTATAATTTGCCCGTTCTTGCAGATTCTTCATCTCTTCAGTCACTTCCTCTTCTTCCTGTTCACCTTCATCTTCTCTTCCTGATTCATTCCTGTTCACCTTCATCTTCTCTTCCTGATTCAACTCCAGTTGTTTCATCTCCTTCTCGTTCCTCTGATTTTCCTTCTTCATCTTCACCACCCCTTTTCTCTCCTACTTATATTCCTGATACTTCTATATCTGCCACTGATTCCAGTGGTCCACCACCTCCTCTTCCAGTTTCTCATGCTCATGTTGACACAACCATACTCCAACTTACTCATGTTCCTTCCAGGAAGTCCGGTAGTACCATTAAACCTCCTAGATGGTTAACTGACTATACCCATCCTCCTTTGCCTACAACTTCCTCCAGTACTTCACATCCTATACACCATTTAGTTGTTTATTCTCATCTTCCCCTACCTATCAAGCTTTTCTCTATTTTTTTCTTCTGATACTAAACCATCCTCTTTTGCTCAAGCTAGTAGGGATATAAGATGGGTCAAAGCTATGCAACTTGAGACAGATGCATTAGAACTTAACCACACTTGTGAATTAGTTGATTTGCATACTGGAAAAGTTCCAATTGGCTGTAAATGGATCTATAAGATCAAATATAATTCTGATGGCACAGTAGAGAGTTTCAAATCTAGATTAGCGGCAAAAGGGCACATACAACAAGAGAGCCTACATTTTCATGATACATTTTCTCCTGTGGCAAAACTGACAATTGTTAGGACTATCATAGCCATTGCTGGTCTTCAGCACTGGCCCATTTTTCAAATAGATGTTCATAATGCGTTTTTGAATGGTGATCTCATAGAAGAGGCATACATGACCCGACTACAGGGCTTTGGCAGTCAAGGGGAGCATAGGGTCTGTAGACTGCTCAAATTCCTATATGGATTTAAACAGTCCTCTAGACAATGGAATTTCAAGTTGTCTTAGGCTTTGCTTAGTTATGGATTTAATTAAAGCAAGTATGACTATTCATTGTTCACTAGATCATCTCATGGAAAGTATGTACTTATACTTATCTATATAGATGATTTGTTATAAGAAATTATCAAGGTGAGATACAGAAGGCTAAGGCAATACTATATCAATTTTTCAAAATGAAGGAATTGGAAGAACTCAGAGACTTTCTAGGAATAGAGTTTGATAGATCTAAAGAAGGGATTCTTATGGCACAAAGGAAGTATGCTCTTGAGATGATTTCTGAATCAGGCTTAGCAGGTTCCAAACCTAAGGAGACGTCTTTGGAGCAAAACATCAAACTAACAAGTACAGAGTTTGACAAGAGCTTGAATGAACACTCAGTGGATGAACTAATGGAAGATAGGGGGAGATACCAAAGATTAATTGAAAAACTATCATATTTAACCATCACCAGACCTGCTATCTCATATGCAGCTCCGAGTTTGAGTCAGTTCATGCAAGCTTCAAAGAAGTCTCATTATGAAGCTGCTTGAATGTTGTTAGATACATTAAGAAATAGCATGGTCTAGGCTTATTAATGTCAAGTGAAAGTTCAGAACAAGTTACGTCATTTGTGACTCAGATTGGGCATCTTGCCCCATGTCTAGAAAATTTATAACTGGATACTGTGTTAAATTGGGGTCATCATTGATCTTATGGAAGGCTAAGAAGCAAAACACCATATCCAAAAGCTCTACTTGTAACAGCCCAGCCCACTAGTGATATTATCCGCTTTGGGCCTAGGCCCGCACGGCTTTAAAACTCATCACTAGGAGGTAAGACATGCTTACTTATATATACCCAGCACTTTTCTTGTGCTATGCTGATGTGAGAATTTCCTCCTAAGTTAGGGTGTCACATATACCCCCTCTTATGGACTTAAGGTCCTCGCTGCCTAGATTCAGTACTGAGGTTTGCTCCGCCTACCCGAGATTTGCCTAAACTCAGTTGAGCTCTAGCCCACAATCAACAAGGCTGACACAAGAATAGCTCTGATACCATTTGTAATAGCCCAGCCCATTAGTGATATTGTCCCTTCTGGGCGTAGGCCCGCACGATATTAAAACGCATCACTAGGAGGCAAGGCATGCTTACTTATATATACCCAGTACCTCTCCTGTATTATGCCAATGTGGGACTTTCCTCCTAAGCTGGGGTGTCACATACATCTCTTCTTATGGACTCAACATCCTTGCTGCCTAGACTCAGCACTGAGGTTTGCCCCCCGCCTACCCGGAATTTGCCTAAACTCAGTTGAACTCCGGCCTACTATCAATAAGGATGGCACATAAGTGGCTTTGATACCATTTGTAACAGCTCAGCCCACTAGTGATATTGTCCGCTTTGTCCAAGGCGATGAAGGCCATGAAGTATGAATATTTTCACACTCTGCGATAAATTCCAAGACTTCCAATGAATGAAATTTTTAGTTGCTTTGATAATTTCTTTTTCATAACAGGTAAAAGACACTTCCTAATTAACTCCTTTTTAGAATTGAAGATTGAGGTTAGGGTTAAAATATAAGAGGTTTAGGCTGCAATACAACACATCTTTTCTTAATATGATTTGAAAGATGATTCATACCTAAGTCTCGTATATGTTCGGAGATTTAATGTTCCATATCGATCTTGAAGACTACCAATGCAAAACTGGCTTATCCGACATTTTTCGTAGCTCTAATTTGGAGACCAGCCATGTTTCCTGGTTGAGAGAATTATCAAACAAACAAGCGGGAGTATTGATACATGATTCTGCTATCAAGTTACATTGGGTCAAATTTTGGTTTTGGGGGAAGGTTTTTAAATTTTGAGGTTTTTGACCAATTCTGTATAATTGCAATTGAAACTTTATGTTTTTTATGGATAGTATACTATAAACAATAGGTATGAAAAAGAAAAAAAAAACATAGGCCGCTTGTTGAAATTGGCTTCAGGCCACTAATTTTATTGCGTAAACTTTCGCGATGCTTCTAGACCTTAATTGACACGATTTTATTCTAAATGGGAGGTCTTATCCTGTGAATTGTGCTAATTTATCTTGCTTTGTTTAGGAATAGACAAGTCGGATGCAAGAGCGAGAATCAGAAAAAAAAAAATGGAAAAGCCTCACCAGAAGAGAGGTTGAAAGAGTAGTTCAAAGCCTGTGCGCTCTCAACTGCCAGATGCGCTACAACGCACTTTGCATGAGGGGAAGTTTTACTGAGGACAATTCTGTAACTTCTTTTGCACACCCGCTGTGTCACACCCTTAATCCGATAGGGTGTGATGGGCACCCGACCCTTACTTAGGGCCGAGCGAACCCTCTGACTATCATAATACTCGTAGTCATAATGAGTCCTTGACCAGATCATAAATGCATAATGAAAATTTTCGAAGAACGAACATACTTTATATCGTTTTCAAATCAAACAAAACTTGCAACCGTACAAAATCTGCAATATCATGTATAACAAAACAACGGCCTATAGAGCGGCTCACAACTGACATCTTTTACACACGACTCTGTCTGCAAAGTCTCTAACATGACTCAGATATCATAACACGAACAAAACTCTGACTCGGCAGCACTCCGGAGGAAATGGAGCTTGCCAATCCCGCTGGAACATCTTCTGCTCATATCTTTAGCTCACCTGGGTGCACCTGCGCAGCATGAAATGCGCCCCGAAGAAAGCGGGGTACGGAATATATACCGAGTATGTAAAGCATGGAATACGGGAAACGAGATCATAACCGAAATGAGGAGTACAGAAAACGTGCATAATAGTCAGAATACCGAGGTACATGCATCTGTAACACAAATAGTGCATAAGAGATACAGAAGACAGATATAATAATCAGAACGCTCAAAATACTTAGCTTTCTTCTGAAAACATTTCTATCTCATATGTATATAAAATAGAACATCTCATAGTAGCTGACATTAACCGATGTGGGATTCACCTAAACCAATGTGGGATTCGCCTAAACCAATGTGGGATTCGCCTAAACCAGTGCGGAATTTTGCCTCGCCACTGGGTTTGCCCCACCACCGGCTCCGAAACCAACGGATCATATTTCAGAATACATGTAGATATCATATCATCAGATCAAGCAGAATCATCATATTACCGAATCATCAGAACAGATTTATTAAATTATCAGATCATCACATTATCAAATCATCATGTCATCAGATCATCGATTATCATATCATATACCCTATGCGTCCGTAATAGGACCCGGCGGACGGAACGTGGTCGCCCCTCCTGCCTTGGGCGCCACAACTCATCATACTTCGGAAGTTTTCATATCTCCTGCATCTCCGTCACACATCATATCATATAACCACGGTATCCGGCCAAAAGGGGCTCGGCGTACCGGACACATCATAACACCATAATATTAGTCGCTCATCATACTTCGGAAGCTCATCATACTTCGCATTGTGCGCACGATAGTAACCGCCCGGACTCGGCCAAGGAAGTAACAATAATATGCACGAGCAGAATCGGGGGATCTATATGCATTCACAACACTTGTACAGACTTAACAGAATAATCAGACAAATTATCATTTACAAGCCAATAGCATTAGTCATATCAAATTTCTTCCGGATATTATTCGACAACATATCAACTAAAACTTTACTAATCATACTTACGTACCAAAATCATGTACATACGGATTCTCATTTCATACATATACACAGATTCCATAGAATGATCAAACCGGACTATCATTTAAAAGTCAAGCCAATAGTCATAGTTGAATCCAGATTTTCCCGAATATTTCTCGGAACATACTTAAACAAAATTTTAGCCATCATAGTTACATATCAAAGTCATATACGTACAGATCCTCATTTCAGACTTAACAAATAAGTAAGTAATCATATTCGGAAGTCGGGTTGTTAACCATATTAAGTTCTTTTAACAAGTTGCTAGGACTATACAAAGGAACGTCTTGCGGGCCCACGGACAAGTACTCGACCGATCCGGGCCCGCCCGTGGAAGTTAAGATCATCATACGCTACAGAACCTCCTACGGACATATCGAAGCGATCCGAGCCTTCCTATGGAAGTTACGGACGTTCGTATTTTCGAACATAATCTTTTACGCCCATTCATATTTGATCATACAAAGGGCACAAGAATCATAATTTGACTACATTATGAATACGAATATCAAGAAGCAAATAAGAATCATAGACATGCTCGGATCGTAGGAGTAGAATTACCTCGGGGATCATATCATAGCTTAATTTAACTAGACATGCCAAAGAAAGAAAGGTGAGCTTTACATACCTTGGCCGCCCTCTAAGCTAATCCAAACTTACGTCTCGGCTTCTCACGATCTATAATAATGTTATTGGACACCCCAATTCCAAGCCATCACTTTGCCTACGAAAACTTCGGCAGCATCTCCCCTATAAATCCAACAACCCCGAGATTTCCACTCGGCCAATTATTCAACAACAACCAAACCAACGACCATCCAAACAAGATTTAAGAACATTCCGAACAATCCACAAAATATTCAAGACAATCCCAACACTATGCCATGGAACCCGGAACCACACATTTCCATAGGGACAACAACAATACATTTCTTTCTTCCGAATTCACACACTATATCACCAATTCCATACGTTAGCAACAATATTTTCATCAAGACAAGAAGCCATATTAAAATCACATTGGCTCCCCAAAACAGCTCACACAATATTACAACTTCAACATAAGTCATTAAACTTTCATTCTCACCATATAATTCTCAACAACAATAGCCAAGAACACTAAATAAATTTGATTCATTCTTCCTTTACAAGGCAGCCACCATTCGGCCAACATACCCACCAACAAAACTTCATGGTTTCATTCATTTCTACACATTACAATAACCAACATGCTAAACAAATTTAATTCATCACACTATACAACACACACCTACACACGACCATAACACACACACACGGCTACAACACCAACACACCACAATTTCATGAACTTCATTCATTTTTACCTACCACAACATGCATAAACACCTACAAAACACTTAAAGAAGATTGAACCTCACCTTTCCATCCATCTTTGCCTCTCGGCTAGGACATGTTTTACAAGGAGGAGTGTTTTTCTTGCCCCAACAATTATTCCACGTTAATAAGGACCTTCCAATGAGTTATATAGCTAGAGAAAAATTATTTTTCTTGATCACTTTCTCTTGGCACTTGGTTCGGCCAACCATGGCCGTCTCTCTTTCTCTCTTCTTTCTTTTTCTTTTCTTTCTCTTGACTTCTCTAGAACTCAAAATGATGAAGTGTGGTCTTACTTGACCATCACTTATATATATATATGTGGGCACATGACCAAGCACATGGCCGGCCATGCCCCTCCTTTTTCTCCAATTTTTTCTAGAATTTTCTTTTTCTTTCCCTCCAAGTTTCTTGAATTTTCTAAATAATAAAAGATGAATTCCATGCTTACTTAGTCATATTTTAATCACATGTGTTATGCACCCATGTGGGCCATGGTCTACCCTATCTTGGACGGACACAATGGCTATTGGCCATTTCATGGAAATTATTTTCCCAACTTTTAGCCTCCAATTTTTTTCTTGTTCCAAATTTACCCTTAACACTCCATACCACTAAAAGCGAATATGAAACTTATGCATAAAAATTACACCCTTGTCCCTAACTTTCCGCCATTAGCTCGGAACATCCAAATGTACAAAATGTGAGGTATAACACGCTGATCTATATAAGGCTTGAACTCGTTCAAATTAGGGTATCTTGAATTCTTGGAGCCACTTTTAAGAAAAAGAACGCAAGGAGAGGACGTGCAACAAAAGCATTCAATTTAATATGAGAGGTTGATTCGATTAATTGATTCTAATGTCTTCTAGCTTGTTAATTATTATTGTGGTATCCTTTTCATCCTTCGTGGAGTAATATATGTTGGGGACTTTATGATGATTTAATTTAGATCTTAGTTTCTTGGTTTAATAAGTATTGTGTATGTTGGACGGTATTTTTCTCATGATCAACTCTATTATATCTGAGAGAAGTAAAAGAGTCAATTGTGTGCTTTAATTTTATGCGAAAGAATGTTTTTTTTTTTTTTTTGCTTAAGCAGATGTCATTTCAATTGTTACTAACTGTTACAAGATGTGAAACTTCTCCTCATAGTTTGATTTGAAGGGTCATTAACATAATAGTCATACACAAATGAAGGCGGTGTAGTAAAGCGAAAGAAGAATTTATTATAGGAATAATTTTCTATAACCCATTTATTCGAGAGAAGAATTGGCAGTAGAAGTATCACTACAACAACAACAACCACATACCCAGTGTAATCCACAAGTGGGGTCTGGACAGGGTAGATTGTATCACTAAAATTTGGAATATTCGAGAGAAATTGTGGTATCGTTGAATCCGTCATCCTATGAATATTCAATTCAAAATTGGATTCTTGCAATAGATGATTGTATGCAAGAAAAGTAATCAATTATTATGTTCACTAATAAGGACCAATTGATATTTTGCTCGACCAAATAACACAAGAAGGGGTGAATTGAGTTATGTCGTCTTTTCTCCTAAGTGGTGGACCAGGTTACTTTATCTATTTCTTAATACTAAGTTGTGGAATAATAAACACATTAAAGTAACAACACAATATCTTTACGTGGAAAGGCATCCGGTTCACAAGGGTGAAAAAAACAACCTACACCTCTCCAGGATTTATTTCAAACTTCACTAAAACAGTGAGCCTCAACAAAATTCAGATCACAAGATACTCAACCCAGGAACTAACTCTAATCCCTTATACAACAATCTACTCAGATGGTTGAGTCCGCTTCGAGTTGCTATCAATTTGGAGTTGAATATACTAATGTTTTTACCTAAAATAATGCCTTTAAGAAAGCTGACAATTAGTACAACTCAATATCACTGCTAATACAAAATGTCTAGATTTGAAGACTGTAAAACATATGACTATTCAATCTGGTTCTTTGTAGCAGACAACACTTCAATAGCCAGTCAGAAGTCTCTCAAATATGCTCTTACTTCTTTGTTTGGTTTCTGCTTTTACTCTCAATGTAAGTGCGTAGGTCTCTTCAAATGAAGACCTACATATATGTAGCAAACTAGTGAAAACAAAAGGTTTCACAAACACTTACTGGATAAGGTATGGAGTAGTGCTAGTGTTTGAGATGTAGGCATGTAGGCAACTCCTTTGCTTTCACACAACTTCAGTATGCTTAACAAAGTCCAATGCTTATCTTGGATAAGTGAATTATGGACTCCAAAATCTTGTAAACTTTACCACTATTGTGAGACTTGTTCATTCCAAGAGTCCTACCTGAACTAGATTCTGGAATGGAACATGAAACTGCATACCTGGTCCATTTAGTGTCGCCTACTTATTTCATATTTTGTGCATTTGGTCCAACCTACTAATTTAGCTCAAATCATCTTATCAATCATCAAAACATACAAAATTCAACAATTTTTCCCTTTTTGATGATGACTGTAACATGTTCCAATCACTGTAGAGCCTATAAGAACATCACATGAACCACTTAGATAAATCAGGTCAGAATAATGGGTTATAAAATACTACAGTATACATCTTCCTCCTTTTTGCATCATCGAAAAACTTGTTCCATTATTCATAAAGATTAGTTGAATGTTGTAGTCAATATAATACTCATGGCTGCTGGGGCTATAAAAAAATACAATCATAATAGAATCAAAGACCTCAATTATATATCCTGGGATATTAGTCAAGAAGAACACAACAACATATAAGAGAAGGAGATTGTTTTCATTAATAGCAAATATGATGGCTACCACACCTTTGCAATTTCAAGTACAATCCAGACCAAAACAACCAAATAATTAAAAAAAAAAAATGAAGGACATGGTCTCAAAGACAAGGAACTAAAGTCTGATGATATGAAGACATTAGAAGGAATTAAGAAAGAGTTGTGGAAGAGGAAGGGCAATTCTTTTTCAGCAGCTAGTATATCTCTTTTAGAGAATTATCAGTTCTCTTCTTGTCAATCTCAGCTTGCAAACTTTTTATTGTGCCAAGGAGACCTTGCCGCTCAACCATGTACTTATTATGCAGCATGTCAATAGCATTAGTAGGGGCTGCTTTCAAAGTAGCAATCTCAGCATGTTTGACTGCCAATTCTTCCCTCAGCTTCTGCAGTTTGGCATTAGAATCCCTTGATGAACCAAGTAAGGCAGTCGAGTTCACCTCTTCAATTACATCTTTTGTGGTCTAAAACGTGCAGACCTTTACCTCACCTTCATCTTAAAGTTCTCTATCATCTCAACCAACCAGAATCCATAAGCCAAAGCATGACTCTTCTTGTCTTGATAAATTATCATTGTCACGTGTTGGATCATGAGACTATGTTAGGTTGCACGACTTACTTCCTATCCTATGCAATCTCAAATTTTTGCCTATAGGATAGAACACATTATTCTATCTGGTCTATGCTAGCGTCTTGTAGAATGCAAATTGCAGGTAAGTAAAGAACACAATGATTTTTACGTAGAAACCACTCGGCTTACAAGGGAGATAAAAATCACGACCTAGCTATACCTCTGTAGGATTTCTCCAAAACTCTACTACTAAGGTGAGCCTCTGCAAATTCAAGTTACAACCTCCGTAACCTAGAAACTAACCTCTAATTCCTATCTCACTAATTAACCTCTAACTAGCAAGCAACCTTCAAGTTAAACTCCAACTTGAAGTTCAATTTACAACGTTTTGTACTAACTTGAATGCTTCTAATAAAGTAGTAATGTACAACTCGATAGCCTAACCTAATACAAGTTTTGTAGACTCAAGAACTGCAAATATAAACTATATTATACAGCTTCTTCAATCGTCTTCTCGTACTAGGGACACACGCCTAGATTCTGAATATTCTTGATATATATCTTGATCTCTCAATATTCTAAAATCTCTCTTTTGGGTGTGCAAACCTTCTTCTTGGTGAGACTTGGATATTTATACCATTGAGTGTACAGAAGGTCGGCAAACACAAAACCCTCTTCGAGTAGGCCCATGAGATCTTAGGATTTGTGTTGTATTTGGATTCTTGCCTTATTGAGTTCGCTTCTTGTCCTTGTAGAAGTCTTACTAATTCCAACAAATATGGCAAGGAAATCTGCATCCTTGACCACCGAGTCTTTACCATAAATTTGCAAATCCTAGTTGATGTAGGACTTGTGCTGGAACATGTTCACAAACCTGTTTCAACCACCTGGTTCGTTTGACTCTGAATCTTTACATTTTCTGAGATGGAACATGTTCAAAAACTTGTTTCATCATCCCCTTCTCATTCATTTCTGCGACTCTATCATGAGCCTGTATTTGTGATATATGACGGACCATGCGGACATACCTGTTTCATCGATCATGTGTTGCTCCATGTCTGTCTTCTACTTCTTCATTTAGATTTATTCCTTTCTTGAATAAATCATAGCTTCAGCCTTGTCTCACTCTGTGACTCTGATTCTGTTCTTGCTCTGTGTTGGAACATGTTTGCAGACCTAGTTCATATGCTTTGTCTGCAACTCTCTTTACTTTGAACAAAATACTTTGTCTGAGTCATCTTCACTTTTTCTGCTTCATTATCTCTTCTCACCCATTCATCAACTGCATGGTGACCCTTTGTGATAGAACATGTTTTCATGCTTGTTATATTCTTCTATTGAACTGCTCTGGGACTGAGTGATCTTCATCTCATTGAACTGGTACTTGTCTGCATCTGTCTCTGTAATGGAACATGTGTTTTAACCAGTTCCACTTACCCTGTGCTTTCACCATTGCACTTGTCTTTCCTTGGCACACATGTTTGCAATCTAGGTTCATGTGTATGCTCTTTTCTGTAGCCTCTTTGCATTGGAACATACCTGTTCTATCCATCCTGTGTTGTATACTCTTTCAGGCCTTTTATATTGCCTGGAACTTCTATCTTTATCTCAGTCAATTTGTCTAGCTTTGTTCCATTACCTTGTCAATTATCACATGTATCTAGACCTGGTTTTCTTGGCATTGTAGGTTCATTTTGTCAATTATCAAAACTTCACACATGGCATTCTGCCAACAGACTAGGCAGACTTATTGAAACATTTGTGTCTAATAGTTCTATCAGTGTCAGGTCCAAATATAGTTCACCACAGTTCTTCCTTCCTTCCTTGGCAACATTATCTTGTGAATCACATCACAAAAAGTCACTAAGTAATTTTTTGTAACCATAAAGTCACTCGATGTTGCGTAAGTATCATAAAAGATTAAAAATCTTTCATTTGTTTTCACTTAATGGCTTCATGTGATATTCACGCTAAGTTTGACTGAATTTTTAGTTACGGTTAAAACTCCAGTAACTTTTGTAATACTTAGGTAAAGTTGAGTGACTTTCTCACAAAAATTGTTAGTAATTTTTTGTGATACCTATGTAAATTTGAGCGACTTCTTTGTTACAAAAATAATTAAGTGATTTTGGTACAATAAAATAAAAACTGAATGATAATCTATAAAAAATTTACCCTAATAAACTTGATCAGTTCTAGTAAAATTAAACATGGTATGTGCCTCAAAGTCTGAGTTAATATATTGTTCAGGATCTTCTAGAGGTCTTTCAGCTGTAACTTCAGAGTTGGCCGACATCCTTTCATATTCATTTTTAAAAGGCATTGTGTAGAAATTTCAACGCCAATGAGCCACCATCTTTGAAAGTCTCCTGGTCTTAATTTCCTTCTTCCAAGCAGCGGTGAAGCCTAAGGAATGAAAGTAATTCGAGGATATACTGTGCAAATAAAGTCAAAAGTAAAATTTTTGGACACATACTGAAATTTTGGAATCGCCTTGACATAACAGAAGTATAAGTTCAAATTAAGTGTGACATTTTTATATTTTTTAATCCCCTGTCAGAGTCATTGATTTTGCCATTGCCTTCAAGTTGACATTATTTCATTAATTAATGGTAATACAATTTCCTTGTAAATGCAGTCATCTTGACTCTCTCCTTAGTGCATTTCTAAACCAAAGAACAAATAAAGCATCCCTTGGAATATTCGTTAAAAAATGAAGATCATCGCTAATGGCGAAGCCACAGTGATACGTGTTTGGCAGAACGTAGTAGCTTTGATTTAAATTTTATAATATTTGTTATTAAGAAATTTATTAAATATATACAATTAGTTTTTTAGAACTGAATAAAAAAACATATTGTCTAGAACCTATAAACTAAAAATTTTGCCACTTCTGGTTATCGTCTCTTTACTAAGTCGATCGGGTCAAACTCCAAATTTTTTCAACCGTTTTTAAGTAGTTTATAAGCCACTATCTGTTTAGAGGACCTCTATGTAAAAATGCACTCAGTTTTTTTTGTATAAATATATAAAGGTATTGCAGCAAACCTATATAATATCCAGTCTAGTAAAAGAAAATGAGGTTCGTTGCCCTGGTGTTCCTGGTTGGTGCCGTGGCCATTGTAGCTGTTGAATGCAACTCTGAAGGTTAACTATCACAAAATAAGCCCTCATTCATATCCTTTTATTACCTGTTTATGTTTATTACTTCCTTTGTTTTCATTTATGCGTCTTATTTCTCATTTTAGCCTGTTTCAAAATATAATATCTTTCAATATTATTTAGTAAGATTTTAATTCTTGTGGTATCATTTTGCCCATTGTGACAATCCCTTAAGAATAACATGAGTCATGACATGTTTAAAATCACAAGATTTAGAAAATAATATTTAGGGTGTGTTTGGTATATATGGAGGAAAACATTTTAAATGTTTTTCAATTTTCACTTGTTTTGTTAGTCAAAATGTTTTGGAAAACATTTCATCTATAAAAAAAAGGCTCCTTAAAAATAAGAAAAATGATTTCCCTAATAGGAATAGAGAAAACAAGTTTCATAAGTGGCATTCTAAGTTTATTGTCTCTTCTCCCCCCTTGGCAACCCTACTCCCGCCCACCCTGACCCTCCACTCCCCACACCACTCCACCCTCATAGTATTTTTCTAGCTTACATACAAATTTCTTGGGACAGTATATTTTAACTTACTTACCATACAATAGATTAATAAGTATGTGAAAACATTTTCCTTCGTACCAAACACACCCTTACACTAATAGAAACAGAGGGTTTTCCCATCGGCATTCAGTGAGAAATTTGTCTTTAGAAAACATGATTTTCCACCTCATTCCCACCGACCAATTCACTAAGAAAACGCGTGGTGGGAAACAGATTCCCATTGAAACGGCGGGAAGCTTTTATAATTTTTCTATATGAAAACACTAATATTTAGGTTTTTTCCACCGGCATTCAGTGAGAAATAGCCACTGAATATTTTTCAGAGGGAAAATAGAGATTTTTTAGTAGTGTTAATATGTTATATACACCTTTAGTTTAAGAGCATCGATTCAAAAATCTTCTTGTTTATGCTTAATTAAACTAACACACGTAAAATTAAACGGATGGAATGTCGAATAATCTGCCACGAACTCGTTGTTGATGAGTTTGATGTTTTTTTTTTCCTCCTATTGTTCTTGTGTTTGTGATGAACAGGGGATGCTCTCAATGCATTGAAAGTCAACGTGGTAGACCCAAACAATGTGCTTCGAAGCTGGGACCCGACGTTAGTCAACCCATGCACATGGGTACATGTCACCTGCAACAACGAAAATAGTGTTGTAAGAGTGTATGTCACAATTAAACTTCTTCTAAACTTCTTTGAGATAATACTCAAAATACCCCCAACGTTTGACCAAAATCCCAACTACACATTTGCGGGGGTCCTATTACCCCCCTGAACAAATTTTTCAGTATCAAAATGCCTTTTTTTTGATGTATTTAAGTTAATCGCAACCCCCCCAAATATTAAATGGCGGTTGTCCACACGCGCCTGGCTCACATGCCACGTGTTTAATTTTGCCCCATTTTTTATTAATTTCCCCCCTTCCTCCATCCATCTACTCTTCTTCTTCTTCAAAAAAAAAAAAATCTCTCAATTTTCCATACTCCATTTTTATTAAGGATCTGAAAACCCATACCCAATTCTCCTTCATCTTCATCAACATTATCATCATCATCATCATCATCTTCATTAGGAGTTGAAAAAAAAATCACACCAACTTGCTCAAATCTAATCCAAACAAACCCAAATGTGAAAGGAAGCTTCCTAACACCAAATAGAACAAAGTTCATCCATTAATTTGATTAAACAATCAAGAATTTAGAGAAACCCATTTGGTGTTCTTCATAGCTTTCTCCAAATTCTTAGCAATGGAGTTTAATTTTCTCCCCAAATCAACTCAAAGAATTAGTGCTTAAACAACTCCAACCAAGCAACAAGTAACAACTCCAAACAAGCAACTTCCAATCGATTTTCTTTAACAAGATTAGATTTTTCATCCTTATTTTTTTCCGTATTTTTCCTTTTTCTTTCTTGATTTTTCATTTTTTTCTTGATTTTCGTTTATGGTGGAAAGTTGTTCTTTAACAAGTTGTTCGGAATCATATGTGGATTTTCTTCAATTGAGATTTTCGTTTATAATGGATATTATTTTGACAACAAAAATGGGGATGGATATTAAATAGGGTGAAGATGAAGATGAAGTAGCCTAAAAATGGAGGGAGTTCAAATTTTATCTACTTGGCATCATATGTGGTGACTTAGTTGGTGTCCAAAACAAGTCGGATGCAGATTTTTAAAGGCGTCACGCGCTACTGGGCGGTGTATTCACGCTCTCTGCCACATCAGCAAAAAAGGGCCATTTTGCTACTGAAAAAATTTGTCCAGGGGGGTAATAGGACCCCCGCAAAGGTTAGGTGTGTAGTTGGGATTTTGGTCAAACGTTGGGGGGTATTTTGAGTATTATCCCAAACTTCTTTAGTCCGATAGAAACGAATCTAGAGCAGATTCAATTGATTGATCGATTGAATTTATTGTTATTAATTTGAAATATAAATCTTGACTTCGTCTCTACACACAAATTTAGAGGATAATAACATTTTTGGTGCTCAAATTATAGATATATTTTGATTTTGGTCTTTTGCGATATCTAGCGAAGCACATATAACCTTTAATTACTCAAAATGTGTGTTCTTAGTCCTTTTATGTAAGAAGTATATATGTTGTATTTGAACTACTTTTTTAGAACTATAGCACCGTCAAATATAGAGTAACAGTACAAGCTTAACATAACACATGGGTAATTAAATTGTGAAATGACTAATAAATATGGTAAACTTCTGAATGTTAATTCACAAGCAAAGAGACCAAAAGTATACATTTCAATTAATTAAAGGTTAAGTGTGCATAACCGGATATGACAAGGATCAAAATGATAATTTACCTATAAATGAGGGACCAAAGTGCTATTTGCCCCAATTTATATGTTAATTTCTTGTTAATATTGATATTAATAGTGATATACCAATGAAGGGACTTAGGTGCTGCTAACCTCACTGGGACACTGGTACCTCAGTTGGGAATGCTAAAAGATCTTCAATACTTGTAAGATTAATTAATGAATTAGTCTTATTTGCTTTTTGATGATGAATATGATAATCATTTTTTCTTGTTTAATACATGGGCAGGCAAGTTCACAATAATTCATTTAGTGGAGAAATTCCAAGTGAATTAGGGAACCTGACAAAGTTAGTGAGCTTGGGGCTAGAAAATAACAAGCTCAGTGGCCCTATCCCATCATCTCTTGGCAATTTAAAATCCCTGCGATATATGTAAGTCATTTTTCCTCTCGTTGCAACATATTGTTTTTTTGTCCGTTCTTGGTATAAATTGAATTTTTTTCCATCAAAATAATAGCTGACAAATGTATTTTTTGTATATAATATGTAATATGCATACATAATTAATGTATTTTTTTAATATATTTAGCTAGATGTCGTAATTATTTTGGCTGAGCGGCTAAATGTGTTAAAAGCCCTAAAGGACTGCATATAATTTATAGGAATAGTACTCACTAGCTACTTTTCAGCCTAGCCTTTAAAAATAGTCATTGTCTTGAGTATCAAATTCCAGGTCATTATCCTCCAATTTCACTTATTGTGAATTTATCAAAGAGGAGCCGTGATCAAAGCTTCAAGCTTGAACATGGTGGTTTGCAGTTGAGAGAAAACAAAGAAGAATGAAGAATTGTATTGACTTGAATTGATTCGGTTAATTTCAATGAAGCAAATGAGATATTTGTAGACTTCACATGCCAGCTAATCATCACACTTAAACTAACTAACTAATTCATCATTACAACAAGACTGTATACTGAATATACAGTCGTGTATACAGTCTGTTTTAACACGCCCCTTTAAGCTGGTAGGTGAAAAACATCTATCACTCCCTTATTGGACAAAAGTGTGTGATGTTGTGATGCTCCTAAACCCTTTGTTAGTAGATCAGCAAGCTGCAGCTTGGTGCTGATATAAGTTGGTAAACTTGTCCCATCCTTGAATTTTTTCCTTACAAAATGGCAATCAATCTCAATATATTTTGTTCATTCATGGAATATAGGATTCCTGCTATTTGTATAGCAGCTATACTATCACAATAGACTTTTATGGGAAGCTCAATCTCAACTTGAAGTTCTCTAAGTACTCCTGTTAACCATACAATTTGTGGTACTGCTGAGGCCATGCTACGATATTCTGTTGAGCTTCGACTTACAATATGTTACTTCTTAGATTTCCATGAAATCAATGACCCTCCAAGATGTATGAGAAATCCAATCACTGATCTCCTTGTATTTGGACAGGAAGCCCAATCTGAGTCACAAAAGACTATCAGGTCTTTGATTGGATTCCTTTTTAACAGTATTTCCAATCCTGGTGACCTTTTTACATATCTCACAACTCTTAGAGCTGCATCCCAATGTGACTTCTTGGGTAACTGCATGAATTAACTCAACAGTTGTACTGCAAAACATATGTCTGGCCTGGTAATGGTCAAGTAAATGAGCTTACCTACTAGTTTTTGATAGCATCCAATGTCTTTTAGTGTTGGATCATTTGCCTTTTCAGTTGTTGCATCACAATCCTTAGCAATAGTTTCATCATAATCCAGAGAAGTGAGTTTGATATCTGCTTCCAATGGTGTGGTAGCTGGTTTAGCTCCACTGAGGCCAACATCTAAGATCAACTCAAGTGTGTACTTCCTTTGATTAAGCAGTATCCCATGCTTGGATATCATCACTTTTATTCCTAAGAAATACTTCAATATCTCCAAATCCTTTACTTTGAACTAACTATGTAGATACTTTCTTTGTGTCATCACTAAGGTGTGAACTGTTTCCTCTTATAAGCAAATCATCAACATAGATCAAAATGATGACCAGTTCCTTGTCCCTTCTCTTTGTAAATAAAGAATGATCATATGATCATTAAGGAAATAGTCAACTTTATATTCCACTGTCTTAAAGCTTATTTCAAGCCATATAATGACTTCAGCAATTTACAAACTCTAGTCTCCCCTAGTCTATGAAAACCCCGTGGAAGTGACATATACACCTCTTCATCCAAATCTCCTTGAAGAAATGCATTGTTGACATCCATATGGAAAAGTTCCCAATCATGTGATGCTGCTATGCTGATTACAGTTCTCACAGTAATCATTTTTGCTACTGGTGAGAAAGTTTCATGGTAATCTGAGCCTTCACTCTGTGTGTAGCCTTTTGCAACCAATCTAGCTTTAGACTTGTCTATCTCTCCATTTGCCTTTAACTTCACATTATGCACCTACTTTGAACCTATGGGCTGCTTTCCTAGTGGCAATTCTACTAGCTCCCAAGTATGATTCTCCTCTAGTGCATCCACTTCTTTCTGCATTGCCTCAACCCACAGCTTGTCTTTAGAAACTTTATAAAAGTTTCTAGGTTCCTTCACAATGGATAGACTGATTAGGTAAGTCTGATAGGATAGTGTGAGTTGAGTGTCGGATATGTGATTGTTTATGGGATAGGCACGATTTCCAGCAGGCTTATGTGTCATGAAATAGTCACTATGCCAAATGGGTGGTTTGACATTTCTGGTAGTTCTTCTTTGTTCCTCCTGTAAAACAAATACTGATGCATCCACCTCTTCATGTTGTTGTATTAATGGAACATGTTCATCCACTTGTATAGTGTTCTTTTTATGCAGCTTTCCATCTGTAACACCATGCAAATGTTCTTCATTCTCCAACTGCTCAGCATGCTCCTTCTCAGCATGTTCAGAACTGCTGAGATGTTTAGAACTGCTGAGATCATCAGGGTGAGATTTAACTTGTTCCACATTCTCAAAATCGCCAAAATTTTCATGATGAATAATGTGCTGCATTGGCATTGGACTCTCATGAACAGGAATTGATGAAGGAGTTGATGAAGCACCATTAGTATCAGACTGTGGCCCCCTTGCTTCAAGATTGACTGAAGAGAACATGTCCTCTTGAGAAGAGGAATCAACATCTAGATAAGGAAAATTAGTTTCCCTAAAAGTGACATCTCTGCATATAAAGATCACCTTTGAAACAATGTCAAACCATCTATAACCCTTCTGTGTTTCTGAGTAACCATTAGAACTGCTTGTTTTGCCCTTTCAGCAAATTTATCACCTTTAGGCAGTTGACTTGCATAGCACAGACAACCAAAAACCCTCAAGTGATTAATACTAGGTGTTTTGCCAAACAGTTTCTTATATGGACTCTTTCTTTCTAGAACCATTGTGGGAAGTTTGTTAATCAAATAAACTGCGGTTCTAACACAGTCTCCCCAAAAAACAATAGGAAACTCACTCTGGAACCTTAAGGCTCTAGCAGCCTCTAGAATATTTCTATGCTTCCTCTCCACTATACCATTCTGTTGTGGAGTATAAAGACAACTACTTTGATGGATAATACCATTCTCAGCAAGTAAACTTACACATTTGGAGTTGAAAAACTATGCTCTATTATCAGACTTGATTATCTTTACAATGCAGTTAAATTGGTTTTTAATCAGACATAGAAACTCAAAAAGTACAGTAAACACTTCTTTCTTGGATTGTATAAGGCAAGCCCAATTGTATGTACTAAAATCATCAACTAATGTGACAAAGTACTGTTTATCATCATATGTAGCCTTCTTATAAGGTCCCCACAAATCAATATGTACAAGCTCAAAACAGGCTATTGTTTTATTAGTACTAACAGGAAATTTCAATCTATGATGCTTTGCTAAAGGACATATTTCACAGTTATCTTGAATATCAGCTTCTACCTTGATCTTGAGTGATGAAATGTACTTCATTGCTCATACTGAAGGATGCCCTAACTTCATGTGCCAAAGGTGTCTTTTCCTTATTGGTAATTGGTGTTCTATTTCCAACTGAATAAGTTGTTATTTGTCCAAATTCCTGCAACATGTATGGCCCATCTCTTTCTCTACCAATCCCCACTACCTTGCCATTGAAGAGCCCCCCGAAATACACAAAAATCAAGCAAGAAAATTGTTGCACAACACAGTTCCTTGGTGAGCTTAGATACTAATAACAGACTAAACTTGAAGTCTGGTACATGTAACACATTGTGTATCCTATGATCACCTAAGATATTTGCACTTCCTGCACTTGTTATTTGAGATCTATCACTAGTTGGAAATTGAACTTTATTATTTTGTTGATCTTCTAGTCTTCTAAGAGCAGTGATCAATTCTTTGTAAGGTGTTATATGATGTGAAGCTCCTGAATCTACTATCCATTCATATGCAAAAGCACTGGATAATAGAGAAGTTATACCAGCCATGTTTGACACACATTTGGTTAGTGTTGTTTCATCTATCTTGTTCAGAACTTCCTGATATTGTTGAGAAGTGAATAGACCACCAGTTTGTGATTTGGATCCACTAGACTCTTCTCCTCCATAAGTTGTAGTGAAGTTTTGTATAAGGCTTGAACTCAGTAGACTGTCCATTCTTCTACTTACCTTGAAGTTTACAGGATATCCTACAAGTTTGTAACAATCCTCATTTCTATGCCCTTTACATCCACATTTACCACAAGGTGTCCTGATGGTCCTGCTACTGCTTGGCTTTCTGTATCTATTTCCTTAGTTTCTACCTGCTAGCATGGTCAAAACATCTCTATGTGCACCTATTACACCCAAAGATCTTTGACTTTCTTCCTGAGTGGTAACAGCATAGGCTTCATTTATTGGTACATCAGACCCTTTAGCCACCAAGTTGCTAAAACTATCATTCAGTCCCATCAGAAATTGTATCAACCTTTTTGCTTTAAGGTGATCTGCGTGGTGCTTTGATTCATCACAACAAGATGGTAGAGGTACTATTACATCCAACTCATCCTAGAGGATTTTTATCTTTGAGAAATAGCTTGTCACTTAATCACTTCCTTGCTTTAAATTCACTATTTCTGACCAGATATGATAAATTCTAGTCAGGTTAGATATATCAAATCTCTCCTTAAACTCATCCCAACTCTCTTAGCATTTATAGCATACACAATGCTAGGAATTAACTCACCAGAAACAGTACTTCCTATCCATGACAGCACAATCGCATTACACTTCTCCCATAATTCTTCTAATTCACATTTATATCTACTCTTCACACATGTTCCATTTATGTAGCCTAATTTTCCCTTTCCTCTTAGTGCTAACTTCATGGATCTACTCCACAAAGTGTAGTTTTCTGGTCCTGTCAGTTTTGTAGGAATTAAAACTAATCCACGAACATCTGAGGCTTGTAAAAACAATGGATGATGGTGATCAATTGTCACAGTTGCAGCAGTTGAAGTTTCTTCTCCCATTTTCTTCCTTTGACCTTCGATATCTCCTTTAATGGAGTTTTGTTGCTTGCAGTATTGATCGTAGGATCACTGCTCTGATACCATGTGAATTTATAAAAGAGAAGCTATGATCGAAGCTTCAAGCTCGATCATGGTGGTTTGTAGTTGAGAGAAAACAAAGAAGAATGAAGAATTGTGTTGACTTGAATTGATTCGGTTACATTTCAATGAAGCAAATGAGATATTTGTAGACTTCACTTGCCAGCAGAGGAGGAGCCACGATTTGAAGTTTGGGGATTCGAAATTTTAGGACAAGACAACTATCTCAAGCTTATGTATAACAACCGTCAAATTAATAAATAAAGATCGTATATTTAATATACGGAAAAGGGTCATATTTACCCCTGTACTTTCAAAAAAGGGTTAAATATGCCCTTCGTTTAAGTATGGAGCTGTATATACCCTTACCGTTATACATTTGGATCATTTTTACCCTCAGCCTAACGGACCATTAGGTTCCACCAATAAAAGGGACATGTGGAGGGCATATTAACACACATAACTTTCCAGCTCATTTATCAAAACCCGATCCTTACCATAAACCATTATCTTTGTGAACCACCAGAACACAAACTGAAGTATTCTCCTTTTTTATACTATCTTCCTTGTTTTACTACTAAAAACAAACAGCTTTCTAAAGAACCAAGACCATCAGGGAAAATGGTCGAAAGATGGATTAACAAATGAAAATTAAAAAAAAAAAAAAAAAAAGACTATTCTTTTCTTTCTGTGTCGAAATTTTGTTCTCTGCTCAAGTTTTAACCTACCATGACCTCTGTCCAAGAATTTGAAACATTGTTATAATTCAATTTTTAAGAAACCCAGATTTTAGTTTAGGGAAGCTAGCATTTTTTTTTTGTTTTGCTTGGTGTGTATTGGGTTGTATGATATGAAGTTATTTGGAGTATAAAGATCCTTGAATGATGGTTCTAAGACCCCCATTCCACTTGAAATTGACTTTCGTCGTCTTCTAATTGGAGGTTAATTAAATGAGATCATGTTGAAAATTCAAAATCCATGTTTTGAATGTCATGGGTATTTGGTTAATTAATACCAGAAAAATATAAGACCAAAAAGAAAGTAAATTATGAATTACTTAACTCCCTATTACCCAGAAAATGTACCTTAAAGTCAGACCAACCCACTAAGAAGAAATAGAATTCTGAATAAGCAAAATGTATAACTGAAAGCAATATAAATGGAATTTTTGGAGTAAAGGAGCAAGAACTTTTAGAATAAGGGAATCAAAGCGTTCGGGCTACGGAAATGGGTTATGGCAAGGGTTGGGTTCCAAAAATGAGCTGGAATGTTATGTGTGTTAATACCCTCCATGTGTCCCTTTTATTGGTGGGACCTGATGGTCCGTTAGGTTGAGGGCCAAAATGATACAAATGTATAACGGTAAGGGCATTTACAGCCCCATACTTAAACGAAGGGCATACTTAACCTTTTTTCAAAGTACAGGGGTAAATATGACCCTTTTCCGTTTAATATATTTAAAAAAGCGACAAACTAAAAGAGTTCCTGTACCTACCAGTCACCAGCCCGAGGTTTGGACTCCGGCAAAGAGTGGGTGGTGGTGGGTAAAGGCTTTTGTAGTTTTTAAAGAAGAAGAAGAAGACAACATAATAGGTTTTGGGTCTTTATAGAAATCTGATTTTGAGTTTGATGTTTGTGAAAGAAACGATGAGCCTCTTTTGTTTTAGAGTGGAACGTTCTTTTTGCGTTTTTTAATTGTCAATCTTATGTTTATAAAATATTCACAAATCTGCATGTATAGCAGAAAGCGAAAAAAGTGATAACCTGCATCAGCAGGTTATGTACTTATACCCTTAGCAAAATAGGAGAAGAATGCTGAAAGTTCGAACCCAGCTTGGACGCGGAAAACTCTTCGCTTTCTTCCTTACCACTAGACCATCAACTTACCTTTGTAAGTGAATGAGCATTTACATAATTATATACATTCTAATATAAATACAACGTCTACGCAAAAGTTACTGTCTACGCAAAAGCTACTGGGTTCGGCCGAACCCCCCTATTACACTGTAGCTCCGCCCCTGCTTGCTAGCTGTTCTACAACTGGCATCTAACTAATCATCACACTTAAAACTAACTAACTAATTCATCATTACAACAACAACTGACTCTAACTAACTCTGACACGCGATATACACTAATATACCGAATATACAGTCGCGTATACGATCTGTTTTAACACTTATGGAATTTGAAATTTTAGGAGATTAGCCATTTTCAACTACAAAGACTGAGAATTGATTAGCCATTTTCAACTACAAAGACTGAGAATTGATTATTTGTGAAATTTCTCCGTATAATTTGGTGTAATATTGACTTTTTTTTCCTTTGCAGGACATTGAATAGTAATAAATTATCAGGGGAAATTCCTATCTCTGTTTTGATGCTCATCTTCAGGGGAAATTTGCAGCTTATGTAAGTTGATAAGCTGCTATATATTGATTTAGTTTTTAATACTACTAGCCAAATTGCAAATAAAGGCGGAGCCGGAATTTGAACTTTATGAGTTCTAAATCTAAGACAGCAATATCAAGTGTTAGTAATTGGGCCCTGAACTTAACTTTTGTACATGTTTGGTGTATTCCTTAATACAAATATAAAATTTAAACTAAAGTTATTTGGTTTAGCCAAAACCATATGTTGGCTTCTAGCTCCGCTCCTGATCCCGGACAGTAGGAACTCTACGGCATCCCTTTTTTGATATCATTCATTTAATTAATGAACAGGAATGTTTCAGACAATAAACTGGCAGGGACTGTCCATCGTACTAAGCAAAGAGGTAAAAATCATATTGTACATTTGTTGAGATTTGAAACTTATTGTGGTTTATGCATGTAACTTAAAAATTAGATGGTGTTATTATCTTATGTAGGATTTGCAATTACAACAATTGTTCAAGACGTCAAGGCCTAAAGCAGGTTACTTGTCAACGTTTTGAATTGGATTGTCCTGCCAAGTTGCACTTCTATATTAAAATGTCTCCAGTCAAGTCAAGATTTAGGATTTGTTAATTTGAATAATTAAAATGTGATTGGAATATGTACTTGAGAAAAAACAATTACATTATTACTTGTATCGTGTTGAATTTCCAAAAGGCTCTATAGCATTTTGTGCCTTGTACTTGACTTTATTGATTGGCTTAATCTCTCTTCTCCTACATCATGAAATTCCCAAGTTCCAACACCAAAGTGTGAGATAAGTAAACAAGGCGCACGCAGTCGAACAAGTTCTTGTAGTGATAGCTAATAGTAGTATTCTTTCTTTTCATTTGCCAGGTGTTCATTAGGCTCCATCGTCACATGACTTCAGAGAGTAGATTTCCTCAATTTCGTTCGTTCATTGTGCTTTACTTTATATGCTTTTTTTATGTCAATCTATTCTTTCTTTATGTCTTGTCTCCCTTTTTTTTTTTTTTTTTATGTCTTGTCAATATTTTTTTCACGTGTCTAGATTGTACAAAGGCATTGAGTTTAAGTTTACTGCTGCCCCAATTTACACTAGTCGATCATGTTGCCAATCTAATTTTTGAAACGTAATTTTCAGGGACAACTAATGACCAAACTACATCATTTTACTATGATTAAGCATAAAAGTGGGGTGACAAATTAAATTGTCAACTAAATATAGTTAAATGATAATGGTATACTTGAAAAAAAATCATGTATTCTAACTGATATTATACTATTGCTAGTAAAATATTTATTTTTATGAATCTGTATCTGTTACACCTCGTGGATTTTCGCGTCGTCGTAAGCAAACTAACGTGAGTTCAGAGAGGCCATGATACCCCAATAAGGTCAAGGAAGTCTTTTAATAAGTGTTAGACAAGTATTTAAAGGTTTCGGGATCAAGCGAATCGAAGAAAATAGGTTCGATGAAAATTTGGAAAAACTTGACAAAATTTTTTACGGAAATTTTGGTCCAACTTGTCAGGGGCATATCTCTTAGAATATGAGGAGTTACGGAATCCATAAACTATGTAAATTGAAGTTCAGCGAGTCTTCTTTCCAATGCAACTGACACATCGCATTTCTGTGAAGTACGGAGGAAAATACGGCCCGTACAAAAAAGTACGTCCCGTACTTTTTGGGCGTATTTCTCAAAAAATTTCCAGAACTTAAAATTTTTGCCCCCCAAAGTATGTGATACTGTTCATCACGTACTTCAAAGTACGTGATGCCGAGATTTCCAGAAATTGGGGCGGTGGAATTTTTTTCCCCAACTTTTATATACCCATTTCCACAACTTGGGCCTCATTTTTCACCCAAAATCAAACCCTAATTTCTCTCTAAGCTCCCCCTTAACACCCATAAACACACCAAATCACTCCAAATCAAATTAAGAGAAGATCAACCTTGAAAAACTAGTTTAATTTATGGGAGTTGGGGTGTTCTTGCTTTCACTTGGAGTTGCGGGGATTAAGTATTAGAGCAAGTTGTTTGAGTTGAAATTCTTCAAAAACAAGGTATGTTCTTCATCTCATCTTTTGGGTTAAGTGGATGTGAAGGTTTAGCAAGTCTTTAAAGTGGAAAGAGTTATGGGAAAAAGTTCAAATATGAATATTGATGATATTTTGAGTGTAAATCAACTTGAGCTATAATTGTTAGCATATTATGCGTATAATCTTGTTATGAGGGGTAGTAACGATGTTGAGAAAGTGTTGTATACAAGAGTACAAGGGGATGCATTGAATTTGTTGTTATGGATTGTTTATGAGAAGAAATTTTGGGATGGAATCGAGTATAATTTGAATATAATCTTTTGATTATGGAATTGTTGCTATCGATATTTGGGAGTTGTTTATCATATGGAGGAAGTGGTTGGAACAAAGGAAATGCTGCCCAATTTTCGTTAGCTCTTAGTCATTTTAGTTTAGACTCAAGTATGCTTCCAATTATCTAATTTTAGTACAAAAATCTCTTGAATGTAGAATCGTGAACTTGGAGGGGGAAACGTTTAGTCGATAAAGTTAAAGAGACGTAAAGGTATGTAAGGCTATCCCCTTTCTTTCAAAGGCATGGCTCCTATACTATGATTCCTTTATATTTCCATGACTTCCTCATATCCCAAAGTTGAAGGCTAAAGATTTCTAAGAGCTTTCTATGAGAAAGGGATGAGATATGTTCTATGATAATGAGGATGATTATGATGATTTTATCCATCGAGATTCTAAACTTATGAAATGATGCTATAATAAGACTATTGATCCTATTACATGATTTTCTTGATATCACTCATTGTTGATAGTCTCACCTCATAATACTAGTTCCTTCAAGGTGAAACACGACGATCATGATTATTCCATAACATAATCGGGGGTTACCGACCTTACGCCACTCCGATAGAATTCTAGCTTTTAATTGGACTCTCATGCATGCTTATTTTTATGTATGATTACACCGTGCCTAGTTGGCCGGGCAGACACCACTTCGGTGGGCAGCTTATGGATGATGATAGTTACACCGTGCCTAGTTGGTCGGGCAGTTACCACTAGTGGGCGGCGTGAGACGATTACCCCGGACGCGGGAGGCCCGGACGCGGGCTAGTGATGATATTGTGTTATGTATGCATGAAAAATGTTTTCTTAAAAGGCTAAGCATGCATGGTATTCGCCTTAAGAGGCAGTTTGATATACAGGTTATCTGTTTCTCTCATGTTTCCTTACTGCTTTACTACATTATGGTTCATGCCTTACATACTCAGTATATTGTTCGTACTGACGTCCTTCATTTTATGGACGCTGCGTTCATGCCCGCAGGTAGATAGGGAGACGGACCGGATACCTAGGAGCTCTATCAGCAGTCTTATAGGAGCACTCCACTTCTCCGGAGTTGCCGCTTGTTGGTATATATATATATTTTTTTTTTTTGTGTGTGTGCATATTTGGGGCATGGCGGGGTCTGTCCCATCCTTATGACTTTAGTATTCTAGTAGAGGCTCGTAGATACATGTGTGTGGGTAGTAGATGTCTTATGATCTTATTAGTGCATATTCTGTGCATCATTTTGTAGCCTTGTGGGCCTATGTATGTATGTGTATATATATATATGTTTGGGAAGTAAATGAAGGTTGTCTCATAATGGGTTTTATGATGAGAACGGTGTATGTTCAGATTGAATGTGATGACAAGTGAGTTAGGTGGTGCTCGGTAGGGTAGCTCCGGGTACCCGTCATGGCCCTCTAGCTGGGTCGTGACAGAAGTGGTATCAGAGCAGTTCGTCCTAGGGTGTGTCTACGAGCCGTGTCCGGTAGAGTTTTGTTTATGGGGTGAAGCGCGCCACACTTATAAACAAGAGGCTGCAGGGCATTTTGGAGCTATTGACCTTCCTTCTCATCTTAGATCGTGTAATAAAGTCAAGTAAAAAATGCAACTATCTAATCTTTTCCTATCTAATTTCAGCGATGCCTCCGAGAAAGAAGAAGAAAGTCAGCACAATACTGGGCGCTGCTGGAGAAGGTACCAGCCGAGAACCCTCGGCTGAGCTAGAACATAGCGAGGCTCAGAGTGTCACTCCCTCACATACTACCTCTACTCCTCCAGTAACAGAAGAGCATGGAAGGGCTCCGGTCCCCTTCCCCGTCGTTTTCGGATCGGGACTCGCGAGATGCGGTCCGCTTGCCGACTCGATTAGTAGCCGCCCGGTACCCGCCGACGAGTGCGGGTCCTGGTGACAGAGCGACTAGCGCCAGAGCCCGTGATTTTATGAGTTTGAACCCGCCAGAATTTTTCGGGTCAAAGCCGGATGAGGACCCGCAGGGCTTTATAGATGAGATGTTGAGGATGCTAAGAATAATACACGCTTCTGATACTAAGTCAGTGGAGTTAGCATCCTATAGGTTGCGGGATGTAGCAGTTCTGTGGTATAACAATTGGATGCTTTCGATAGGGGAAAATGCACCTCCCCCTGTATGGCAAGAGTTCGTAGATGCCTTCATTCGCCATTATTTGCCATCGGAAGTTCGACGGGCCCGAGCCGACAGGTTCTTAAATCTCAGACAGGGAAATATGAGCGCCCGAGAGTATAGCCTTCGGTTCAATTCATTGGCTAGGTATGCTCCGACTATGGTAGCCGATATGGGGGACCGAGTGCATCGATTTGTGAGTGGCTTGGGGCCACACTTGATTAAAGACTGCTTGACGGCTTCACTTCAGGAAGAGATGGACATCTCCCGTATTCAGGCCCATGCCCAGAATTTAGAGGAACAACAGCAACCGCATAGGGGTGAGCGCGATATTGATAGAGGGCCAGATCTGCCGGGGTCAGTGGTGAGTACAGAGGGGGTCAGAGGCAACAACATTCCAGATATTCAGGCCACTCCGTGGCTAGTGCACCTCCTCGATTTGCAGGCAGGAGATTTGACCGCCCCGTTTATTCTGGATCGGGTCATAGCTCGAGAGCTTTTGGTTCTCAGTTTGGAGGCGATACTAGTCAGAGGAGACCACCGGTACCACGACGCGGCCCGGGCAAGTAAATTACATACGGCCAATGTCCGAGGCTCGATGCTTGTTATGCTTGGATCGACCGGGCATATGATGCGTGATTGTCCATCGTTGGGTGATAGAGGTAGGGTCCAGCCCACAGGATCAGCAGCTAGTTCCTCATCGTCTGTACGCCCTTTGGGGCAAGGCTCACATGCGCCATTAGGTCGTGGCAGGGGCAGAGGAGGAGCATCCAGTTCAAGTGGCCCTCAGCCCCGTATTTATGCATTAGCCGGGCGACAGGATCTTGAGTCCTCCCATAACGTAGTCACAGGTATATTATCAGTATTCTCTTATAATGTCTATGCATTGATTGATCCGGGTTTTACTTTGCCGTATATTACTCCTTATATTGTTGATCGTATTGGGGTGAAACCTGAGCCAATCAAACCTTTTGAAGTGTCTACTCCTATTGGTGACACGGTAATAGCTAGACAAGTTTATATAAACTGTGTGGTTGTGGTTTGTGATCATCTTACTATAGCTCATTTGATCGAGCTGAAGATGTTAGATTTTGATGTTATTATGGGCATGGATTGGCTGGCCTCCTGTTATGCCAATGTTGACTGTAGAACAAAAATGGTTCGATTCCAATTCCCGGGAGAACCAGTGTTAGAATGGAAAGGTAATACAGCGTCCCCGAGAGGTAGGTTTATTTATTATCTCAAAGCAAGGAAGATGATTTCTAAGGGCTATATCTATCATTTAGTCCGGGTTCATGACACTGAAGCAAAACCGCCAACTCTTCAATCGGTTCCGATAGTGAATGAATTTTCGGATGTATTTTCAGATGAGCTTCCAGGTCTTCCACCAGAACGGGAGATCGATTTTACCATCGATGTGCTTCCGGATACCAAACCCATATCTATTCCTCCTTATAGGATGGCTTCTGCAGAATTGAAAGAGCTAAAGGCACAACTAAAAGATCTGCTTGAAAAAGGCTTTATTAGGCCTAGTTCATCGCCATGGGGAGCACCTGTGTTGTTCGTGAGAAAGAAAGATGGTTCCTTGCGAATGTGCATTGACTATAGGCAGTTGAACAAGGTGACAATCAAGAATAAATATTCACTTCCGAGAATCGATGATTTTTTTAATCAACTGCAGGGTGCTAAGTGATTTTCAAAGATTGATTTGAGGTCGGGATATCATCACGCGAGAGTTAGAGAAAAAGACATTCCGAAGACGGCTTTCAGAACCAGATATGGTCATTATGAATTTCGGGTTATGTCGTTTGGATTGACTAACGCCCCAGCAGTATTCATGAACTTGATGAATAATGTGTTCAGGCCTTTCCTAGATCTATTTGTAATTGTGTTCATTGATGATATTCTGGTATATTCTCGATCGGAGGCAGAGCATGCAGATCATCTACGTACTGTTCTTGGAATTCTTCGGACTCGGGAATTATACGCCAAGTTTTCAAAATGTGAGTTCTGGTTGAATTCTGTAACTTTTCTGGGCCATATTATCTCAGCTGATGGTATTCGAGTAGATACCCGGTAAGATTGAGGTCGTGAAGACAGCCAAGGCCTACAACGCCTCACGAGGTCCGTAGCTTTCTAGGTTTAGCAGGTTATTACAGATGATTTGTAGAAGGATTTTCTTCTATTTCTGCACCATTGACGAAGCTGACTCAGAAATCGGCAAAATTCTGGTGGACCGACGCTTATGAGCGTAGTTTTCAAGAGTTGAAGAATAGATTGACTTCGGCCCCGGTTCTAACACTTCCAGAAGGATCAGAAGGCTATGTTGTCTACTGTGAAGCCTCCGGTATTGGATTAGGTTGTGTGTTGATGCAGCATGGTAAGGTGATTGCTTATGCTTCAAGGCAGTTGCGCAAACATGAGAAAAACTACCCGACTCATGATTTAGAATTGGCTGCAGTGGTCCATGCATTGAAGATGTGGAAGCATTATTTATATGGAGTCCATGTTGATATCTATACAGACCATAAGAGTCTCCAGTATATTTTCAAGCAGAAGGAATTGAATCTGCTGCAAAGACGATGGTTGGAGCTATTAAAAGATTACGATGTTAGTGTTACACCTCGGAAAATTTCCCGTTAACGTACAGTGAATAGACTAACGAAGGGCACGAAGTATACGATGTTTTGATAAGTAAGAAATATCATTTGATGATTCTAAATGAGATTTCAAAGACATTCGAGGTAGGAGACGGAAGTTGTTAAGGAAAGCAAGGTATATGTTGTGAGTCGGGCAAGATTTACGAGTATCGAATTGATGATGGCTTAATGATGATTTGGAGAAGAGTTATAACGTCCCTTAGATTGGTAATAAGGTGTATAACGTCCCTTATATTGGTAATGAGGTGTTAAACAAGTGTCAAGAAGGTTCCATAAGGATTGGAGGTCAAACGAGTCGACGAGAAAGAGTTCGGAAAGACTGGGCATTATACGGCCCAACATACTGGCCGTATGTTGTGACCAGAATGGGTCTTTCACTGGACCAGATCTACGGCCAGACATACGGTTGGTATAATTTATACGGACCGTATGTTGGTCCGTAGAATCTGGTTGGGACAGCTTCTAAAATTAATAAAAGGACCCCATCCCATTTAATTCATTTCATTTCTCCTCTCCACACTTCAAGAACACTCTAGAGAACTCTCCACTCTTCATCCACAAGAACCCAAGAGAAATTGATGATCAACTTCATCAAACCAACAAAATCAAGTGTATGAAACACATTGAAGTTCATCCAAGCCAAGGAATTCCAATGGAAGTGAACTAGGGTTTTGGTGCAAGAGAAGTATTTCCACTCAAAGCTTATTCCTACACTATCTAAGGTAAGTTTTATGATCATTTCATGTTGTTTAAGTTAATGAGAGTTTGAGAGACTTAGATTATGGAAGGAGATAGAAAATGGGTCACAAATATAGGAATGATGAGATTTTGAGTAGTAGTTTGGAGTGAATCATGAATATTGATATGTTGTGATTGCAAGTATGCTATAAGTGACATTTAGAACATGGGATAAGTATTATAGGTGAGAAAACGCAATAGTGAACTATGACCATGATTATGGAGAAATTGAAGTGAAATTGAGAAATGTGGATAATGTAGATGGATGATGATTGTTGCTTATAATATTGTGAATGTTACTATGGATGTTTGGGAGTTGATATGTAATATGAGGAAAGTTGTATAAACAAAGGAAATGCTGTCCAATTTTCTCTAGCATTAGTAAGCACGTTCATATAATCGATTAGCTAATGTTGATGCGAATTCTCCTGAAGGTAGAGACGTGAGCGTTGAAGGAGAACGATCAAGCGATAGAATAGCTAAACGAAAGAGGTATGTAAGGCTAATCCCTTCCTTCTATGGCATGACTCCTATGGCATGAATCCTCCTATTTTCCTATGACCTTCCTAAATAAAGGAAACTATGAGTCCATGACTGTAACGAGATATATACGTATAAGATAAAGAAAAGAGATACGATACGAGCATGATAATGATGATGATGAGTTTAAGTGCAAAGAACCTTAAAGTGAGGTACGATGTCCATGAGGTTAATGACCCTAAGTATAGTTCCATTGATGCTTTTCCCTGTGTGCACTCACCTTAAAACGTTAGTCCCTCCAAGGTGAGATATGACGATTATGATGACTCCATAACGTAGTCGGGGGTTCACGACCTCATGTCACCCCGACATAGCCATGGTTACCTTCAAGCTTTAATGAATGATTAATGATGAATGTATGATGATGCTAAGTTATGAAAAGGTTATGATATGCCTATGAGATGTGTGATAATGATAAGTTTATGTTGACTATATGACGATACGATTCCACCATGCCTAGTTGGCCGGGTATGTCACCGCGAAGGCGGGCTGCATACGATTCCACCGTGCCTAGTTGGCCGGGCATGTCACCGCGAAGGCGGGCTACATACGATTCCACCATGCCTAAATGGCCGGGCATGTCACCGCTAAGGCGGGCTGTTATGTTTACACCGAGCCTAGAGGGCCGGGCATGACACCACTAGTGGGCGGCATATGATGGTTACCCGGACGCGGGATAACGATGATAATATACATGATACGATAATGTATGCGCTATGATGATACATATAGTACGATTATGTACAATATATGTGTGAAATGTACGATGGGTAATGGTATGAGCAGTGCTCGGTGGTTAGCCCCGGGTACCCGTCATGGCCCCTAGTCGGGTCGTGACAAAAATGGCATCAGAGCAATTCAGTCCTAGGAAGTGTCTACGAGCCGTGTCTAGTAGAGTCTTATTTATGGTGTGTTGCGCGCCACACTAATAAACAGGAGACTACAGGGCATTTAGGAAAAATAACCATTCTTCTTCTTATGAGATCGTGCGATAGAGCCGTGTATAAGATTTTTTCCTCCCTAATAGTGTGCTATGATTTCGTAAATGCCGCCAAAGGGAAAAT
>NC_081351.1:16204080-16248165 GCF_029784015.1 Lycium ferocissimum
TCCTCCTCGCTTTATTTGTAATCTTGGATTATCTTATTAACAAGGTAGGGGTCTATGCCAAACCCCCCAACACCTCAGAAGTCAATCTGGGTGTTTGGTTTATGGAAAAAAAAAAAAGTGTAGTGGGCGTGGGTGGCATAATTCTCGAGGTGGTCAAAATATCTTAAGTTGGAAATTTGCTAAGTTGAAGAACCTTCAAGTGTTAGGTTGACTTTAGGCATCATCCGGGGTACTTGTGTCATTTTGGAAATTTCATCGGTTCCATTAGCTCCGAAACGACGAATATAGGCTGGTTGTGTATTTGAATCGGTTCCCGAGAGACTGGGGGACATTTAGGTCATCTAGTTGGAAAGTTGGTTTTTGGCCGTTCGGGGTTGACTTGGTCAATGAGACCTCTTTTTGGAATTCTGAGTGCGCGAGTGAGTTCGTAGCATATTTTTGCATAAGTCTGCATATCTGGTTTGTATCGGGGAGGTTCTGGGAGAGTCTCGGGATTTTGGGATGTGAGAGTCAAAAACCATTTTTTACTAGTTCTGGTGTTTTTGCTTAGCGAAGGGAGTTCCGCCCCTGCGGGACCGCTCCTGCTAGAGGAGGCCCGCAGGAGCGAGGGTTGGGTGATTCGGTCTGGCCCCGCTTCTGCGAGGATTATTCTGCAGAGGCGATGCCGCTGCTGCGAGGTATTTTCCGCCACCGCGAAAACCTGAGATTTAACAAAATTCTCGCCTCGGCGAGGTTTCTTCTGCCAAGCGAGTGCGCAGGTGCGAGAGTAAGTGCGTAGAGCGAGAAATCGTTGAACAGAATACTATTTAGTATCTCGTTTACGCTTAGACCTTTCATTCAAAACCCTTGAGTCTTGAGAGGAGACCTCATTGGACAACAACTTAGTATAATGTCATATCTTGTACTCCCCTCAAGGACGGTATGTATTCGTGGCTCATGCTCATCCTTGGGCTTTCCAAAGTCGTGGAGGTAACTTCTTTATGTGATGAGTATGGTAGTAACACTTCTATTCATTCATGTAATTCTTTCTTAGTGTTATTACTTGGTGTCATGTTGGGCTTGCATGGAGCATGTGAGCAAAATTGTGTGGGGATACCTTTGTATTTGACCCCGATGTTGACTTGAGAGTGATTTCTCTCTTAGGATGGGCTAGTGTAATGATTAGACTTTTGACTTGGGTTGGTTTTGTTTGTGATGTTGCACTTAGCCGTGGGGAAAGATCACTTGTTGCTTGATTTAAGGGGAAATATGTGCTTAGCGATTGCTAGGACCAATGAGAATTGGCATGATTGTTATCCCCTAAATGCATTAGTGGCTTTGATTTACCCCTTTGACCCATTATCTTGAATAGCCAAGTGTCCTGGGCATTATTTGGATACATATTCTTTTTAGATCCATATGATGCTTGGTTATATCATAAGAGTGATCCATTTAGTGTGTTGGTATGCTTACTTTAGGTATTATCATTTGCCTTATGATGATTACCTTATTTGTTTTGTGGGAGGATATGTACTCATACCCTTATATGTCTTGCAAGGCACGGATTCGAGGATGAAACTTTTGAAGAAGAGGAGGATGATACGATACGCGATGGCTCAATTGCTCAATTTTATCCAAAGCCATGTACTAGAAGTCAAGTCAAGGACTTTCGAGCTTTAGAAGCCATGTTCATGGAGGATGGAGCTTTGGAAGCACTTGAAGACATGCGTTGGAGGGCCTCCAAGCTATGGAAGATAGCATGGAAAAAGAGTACAAGAGCCCAAGAACCCAAGGCCCAATGCTTACCTCTTAGAAGAAGCCAAACGTGTGATCTATGGCTACAATTGCAAGCTTGGGTAGTCAAAGGCCGGAAGGTGGCTATTTACGCAAGAGGCTATCTTTTAAAGAGAAGCCACCATCCATGAAGAAGACTAAACAAGGCCTTTACTTCATTAAGGGTATTTTTGTAATAAGCTAGTTAGTCTTCTGTAGCCTAGTAGTATAAAAACTAGACTTGGTTATTTCATTACTTAGATTATGATGATGTTGAGATGAATACTCTTAAAGAGTGATAGTTTGTTTGGTAGTTTAGTGTAGTGCTAATCTAGTGATTAGTGTGTAAGAGATAGTTGATTATGGTGGATTCCATTGTTGGCTATTTAACCCATTTTCCATTGATTTCATATGAGAGTTGTTCATTTGTGGATTCATTTGATTGACTCTTAATTGAATTCAAATAGTATAGGTTCCTTGATTGAATCCAATTGGGAGGGTTTAGGTTTAGTATACCTAGGTTTGCCCATAGATTCATTATCAAGTGGGTCTTGCTCCTGTCCTTTCTCTTCTCATCTCAAATTCTTCACTTCTCATCTTTGATTTCTTCGTTATCTTTATTTCCGCGTATTTGTTGTTTGAATTCGTGTCTTTCACAAGCCGGATCGTATCAGTGGTAGTGTAACTCATGCCATTATCTCCTACTAATTACCCTATTAACACCTCAAATAATTACCCCACTACCTTGGTATTTATTCTATGGAAGAATTTTACACCTTTAAATAGTGGTGTTTCTTCTTTGTTGTGTAGAGGAAAAGTGGATGATGAAAGTGCAAGGGGAAGGGGGGGGGGGGGGGTTCTCTTTTTCTAGTCGACTTACAATACTTGGTAGTCGATTGTTTATATGAGCAATAACTAAGAACACAAATAATGCAGAAAGTAATTGCAGAAACTAAACTGACACCGGATTGTTTTATACTAGTTGGAATTCAATGTGAATCTTAGTCCAGTCCCCTTTGTAAGGATGTGTTCTCTGTAAGCTCTTGTATGTTGTTCGTCGTATAATGGTGATGAAATGTAACTCCTACGACGTCTACACTCAATCTCTCGTAATTTTTCTTTTGAAATAATGCCTCACCAACTATAATTTTTCTCTCCTCTCTTTTCTGAGTACACTGTAAATCACTAAGAAATACAATACTTGTTAAAAATAGAGCAAAGAACTTGAGAAGTTGATACGAAAGTTGACATCGCCGCTATGTATCTGGAAGGTGATACTCTTGATCTCTTCTCTTGGATTAATACTGAGCGAACTGAAGACAAGATAATTACTATACTAGTATAGAGCCGTAATCCACAGTAACTCTATGTCCCAAATTGGAATGCATTCTTTCCACGCGCAACTCCGATGAGCCGGTAAATGTTGTTATGCTACCTGACTTGGTCCGCTGAAAAGTGGAAGTGCACCAAATTTGCATATGGAAGATTAATTAGATTAATTTTAAAGCTGCCTTTAATTTAACGTTTAAAAATTAAAAGAATTTTAATATTTTGTAACTGTATAGAAAAAAAGTATTGTGTCCTTCAAATGACAAATCAACGTATTAAAATTCTTCATTAAGCTATTATCAGTACTTCTATTTCAAAAAGACAACACAAACACTATATATAGCAGCAGAATGCTTTTAGGATCGAAATAATTGTCTCCGAGTAGGAGACTGAATAGGCATATGTAGTTAACGTTAGCTAATATATGAACCTAAATTTTTCCATTAACAGAAATCCTTTTTCTTGGTGGAGAAGAAACCAAACCTGATTTTATCTAGGTTTACAAGTCTGAAAATTTGGCTATAATAGGGGTGTCTTGGAACCTAAAAACACACAATTTTTCGCACAATACTGGCTTGTCCACACAAGAAAGACTTTAGTTACTGAAATCAAACGACTTAAAGGCTAAAGTGATTTCCTCATCTCTTGTCTTGAGGTCAATAATCATGATACTAGTGCTACTTTTTACTTCCACCGCTGCCCTCCTGCCTCCGGCCTCCAGAAAACGACTGCTCGTATCACCTGCTGTTATTGCTCAATCAACGCCTTCAACTGAAGACTCAACAAAAGAGGTGTTTACCGTAACACATTTTGAGAATAATACTTCTCCTTCTATGATAAATAAAGATGTGTCTCCTCCAACTACTGCTTCAGATTCTCAGCAACATGGTGACCGGTCAAGCAAATTCAGAAGGATTTCTCACGATATATTGCTTCTGTGTCTTGATATTTTTATGATTGTAGCCGCGGTTTTCGTTCTGCTGTTTACTTGTTTATTTGCATTGGCGTATCTAGCATATGCATTAGGATATGGCTCACCTGAAGCTCGCTTACCGAGGACATGACCCAAAATTGGAGGGTATGGCGGTCAAGGATAATAGGGTAGAAGGTCAGTGATTAGTCGAGCGTTGTTTAGTTGCCCTTAGCAGTATTGTTATTTCTGCTCTCGTACTATCTTATTCTTCAGAATTATTATTACATGTTGTTTCCCTTGCTTCAGTTACCGTATTTTTTTATTGTTGTTATTGTTCTCTTCTCCTTATTTTTGCACATCTTCACTATTGTATCTCCTTTCAATTCTTGATGTTGATATGCTTTACTTGAGCCGAGAGTCAATCAGTAATAGCCTGTCTTCCCTCAAAGGTAGGGTTAAGGTTGCGTGCACACACCACCCTCCCCAGACTTCAGTTGTTAAATTACACTGGGTATGTTGTTATTGTTGTTTTAAATTATGGTAAAAGAATTATTTGACTATCCAATTAGTAATATGCTATATAAGTAGTAGTAGTATTACGTACTCCCTTATTTTTTATACAGACCAGCATGTCAACGAAACAGTTCTCCAGCAAAGGGCTATTGTTGGCATTGGCAGCAATGGAATGAAGCAGATCATTGGGCCAACAGAATCCCACTTGTAAATGAACAAGATTCATGTAAGGTAACAAGAGTTTGTTGCTTTAGAGGACCTCAGTTTGATTTTAAGTTGTTGATATAAAAATTGGCACATATGGGAACCAACGTCTGCTGGAACTTTTACGTATACTTTGCATGAGAATCATATCTTTGAAAGAAAACCGTAGTTGGATTTCTTCCCCTTTCACGTTTATGAAGTTGGATATTAGGTGATTGTTACACGAACAACTCAAACCACAAACTGGAAAAAAAAAAAACAAATCAATGAGTCTTAATTAAAATTGAAGAAGGGAAGAACACAATATATCTGGGGTTGCTTTCTCATATGGTCACTCAACTAATAGTTATTATATCAAAAAGTCATCCTTCTTCTTGATTTCAATTTCCTTCAGCAGAAAAAGAAAAAAAATGACTTTCTGAAATAATATCTATTAATTGAGACTATCTGAGAAATTAACTCATTATATCAGTTACGCATCAAAAAGGGGAAAATAAATGAGTATGACAAGGTAATAGAGTACCAAATTGACTACTACTCTATATTAATGCCTCTTGAACTGGAGTTCCGGAATTTCCACTATAGCATGTAAACATCTTAACAAATTTTAACACGCATCTCGTTCTAACTAACCCAATAAATGAAAGACATCCTTAAACAAACAGCAAAAGACAACTGTTTTGGGGTAAAACATTTATGTGTCGCTGAATAAAAATCAAAGAAAGTAGGACTTTAAAACTTTTACAAAGTTTGGAAACAAAAAAAAAAAAAAAAAAAAAAAAAAATCTTGGAACAATGCCACCCTACTATTCTGAAACCAAAAACTTATATTTTGCTTTAATGTGATTTTGCTAATCAATGACTTCGCTTATCTAAAGTAGCTGATAAGAATTAAACCGTCAAGTGTTTGGATAAAAGTGCCAGATTTGATAACAGATAGTTAAAGTGTTTGGTAAAAATGTACTAAACACTCTTTTCTGATAAAACGACTTAAATTCCCTTAATATTGTTTACACTAAAGACATGATTATCACTAGTTCTAAATTCACAATAGAGATTCAAATACCAAATGATTTGTGTCAAAAAATTTAAAATAATTTATGTGTCAATTTTTTTAATTCAAAATTAAGTTTGCTAATAAATACATAATTAATAGTACAAAAGATACTCTTGATAGAAGAAACAAGCACTTAATGCAGAAAACAAAATGAGGTGAGAGTTAGAGGCTTTATTTTAGTTAGGTATTTCAAAGATTACGAAATAATATTAGGGATAGAATAGTAAAAATCTTGGCCGAACCAAAAGTGCTTATAAGTTGAAGATAATAAGTTGAGAGTGACCAACTTATGACTTATGGTTTATTTTGGCTTGTAAGTACTTAGCTTATAAGCCCTTTTTGAAGTTAACCAAACACATAGATAAGCTGAAAAGTGCTTGTAATTAGCCGGTTTGACTAGCTTATAAGCTTAGCCAAATACCCTCTTACTCTTATTGCATATTTTGTCATCTAGAAAATAAATACTCACATCTGAAAGACTTTCATCCTATTATCAGTAGTGGGGACTGACTATCTAACTCCAGATGAGCACAAAGTTGACATCGCCGCTATGTATCTGGAAGGTGATACTCTTGATCTCTTCTCTTGGATCAATCATGAGCGAACTAAAGACAAGATAATTATTATAATAGTATAGAGGATCAATCGCGGCTGTCATAGTTAAAGCGGGAGATTATTACGGAGTCATGGCCGATGAATGTAAATGGACATTGGTGGGCAAATTCACCTACGGAAGGCCGAGAATTGAAATCATTCAATCGAAATTCTTGGAACAAATTCCTCTCAAAAACAAAGTCCGAATAGGAGCTTATGAGTACATGCATGTATTCATTGATTTCACTGAAGAATCTGACTTTATTGAAGTTTATATTAAACGTTTCCCCTGAATTGCTGGTTCTTTGACGCATATGTTCAAGTGGACCCCTGATTGAAATATCATTTGTTTTAACTTGAATCAAATTTTAGCACAAATAGGTACTCCATTGAAAGAAGACATTGCTACCATTATAAGGCCTAGGACAAAGAAGCCAAGACTTTTGTAACCCAAAAATAAATTTTTGGAACCAAAATAACCCATTTAAAAAAAAACCAAAATAGGCTTTACGCACAGAATCTGTGCGTAAAAGGACCAAAGTGTAGTTTTACACTTAAGTCCTTTTACGCACAGATTCTGTGCGTAAAAGCTCTTAAATATACCGGCTCCATCTTCCCCACCACTGGTCCCCCACGCAGTGGCGGATCTAGAATTTTCACTCAGGGTGTTCGGAAAAATAACTGGACCACTTGACCTAGCCTTTTGCATTTGTTCAGGGTGTTCAAAAGTTAATATATGTACATGAACACAGAAAATTTACCCTAAATATACACTGTAATTTTTTGTCCAGGGTGTTCGGGTGAACACCCTGGGCCATGACTAAATTCGCCCCTGCCCCCACGATCAGAAGAAAAAAAAAACAACCATTAAAGGTGCGTTTCCGAGGTCCCACACGATCAAAAACATCGTTTTCTTGTTGATTTCCAACCCAAAAGTCAATATTTTTGGTATATTGAAGTCTAAGAACAAGTTTCTTCGCAATAAAGCAGCGTATAATTCAATTCAAAAACTCAAAATCAAAGCTTCAATCTAGGTATTTTACTACGCTTTTTCTATTACATTATTAACCTAAGCATTACTATTGCGTATTATTTGCGGCTATCGACAAAAAAAAAAAAAAAAAACTTTTACGCACTTTTTTTGTGCGCAAAATGGGGGCTATTTCTGCCCGTTTTTTGGTTTTTATTTGTTTATTTTTTGTTAATTTGTGAATTGTTTATTAATTGTTTATTTAGTATTTGTTAATTGTTAGATTAGTTATTTCAATTGTTAGACTAGCTAATTATTTATTTAGTTTTTGTTAAGCCAATTGTTTATTTGTTAATTATTTGATTAGTTAGTTAATTGTTTATTTATTAATTATATGCTAATAATTTATTTATTTTTGGTAAGTAAAGAATTTTATTTACCAAAGTGAACGTTATGCACAACTATATATCTTGAGTTGGACAGAGTCCCAACCTCAAGTCATGCTACTATCTGTAAATTTCCTACTTCATCTCTACTCTACCAAAACTATCAAGGGTAAAAATTTAAAGCCTGTAAAATACTAGCTAGTTTTGGAGAAGCTGCTCCTCTTCCACGCACTTCCTGGATGATCTTTCTCACCAATTGCTCAAGTGTTCTGCTCTTCTGCTGGAAAATCCTTTGGTTCCTCTCAAGCCATAGATGATACACTGCCCCAGCAAGCACCATTCTATATATGATAGCAGGCGCAGCTTTTCCTTTTGCCCTTCGACTTGCCCACTTGACTTCGTCCTTCCAGTTCAACACTCCCTCTGTTAATACCTTGCCAGGTAAGTAATTTTGCCCATACCATCCTAGAAAAATTGCATACAAAGAAGATATGTTGGTGATCCTCCTTCTCCACCTCACATAGCGGGCATAGTAAGCTTGTTTGGATTCCCCATTTATCCAGTCGATCTCTTGTATACATTTTGCATTGAATTGCTAAATACAACACAAAGATCCATTTAGAACTGCCTTGGTTGTTGCATATAAGCCTCCTCCACTCAACTTTTGGGTAGTAGCCTATGAGCTGATTATATACATCTCGGATAGAATAGTTGTCAGCCTGCAGGATTGTCACCATGTCTAGATTTGCCTCAGTGAGATATTTAGCAGCCTGCAGGATTTTCTGGATCAGCCACAAGGCCTGTTTGGCAATCACATCCCAAGCTGCTCTCCCCTTCATATAGTATGTATGCACCCACACTATCCAGAGCTTATCCTTCTTCTTGCTGAGATTCCACAGTTGCTTCACTATTGCAGCTTTATTCCATGTGTGCACATCAGTAATGTTCACCCCACCAGCAGAGTTGGTCCCATGCCATAAGGGCTTTATTTTTTGCCTCAGCTGCACTTGTCCAAAGAAACTTCCTACATATTGTTTCTATCTTTTGTAGAATTTTCTTAGGCAGAGGAAACATTTGGGACCAGAAAGATTGCATTGCTATCAGAACACTCCTCAACAGTTGTAAGTGGCGTGCATAAGATAAAAATTTAGTTGTCCAGCTAGTGATTATTCCAAGCATCTTCTCAAGGAGGAGTTGACATTGAGCTACAGTAAGTTTCTTGGAACTCAAAGGGACCTCGAGATATTTGAATGGCAACTTCCCTATAGAGAAACCAAGTGTTTGAATGATATTTTGTTTGATGGGTTTCGGAACCCCTCCAAAGTATATGTTACTCTTACTCTGATTTGCTATAAGGCTAGAAGCATGAGAAAATTTCTGGAAACATTCATATAACCTTGATGTAGATGTCTTATCTCCTCTACAAAATAATAATAGATCGCCGCAAAGCTCAATTGTATGATGTTTAACTTTTTGCACCTCGAGTGATACTAAAAATCAGGGGCTGCTCTCAAATTCTTCAATAGTCTAGTCAGATATTCCATTGATAGCATGAATAGGTAGGGGGACATAGGGTCTCCTTGTCTAACCCCTCTCTTAGCAGCAAATGGAGCAGATGGAGTTCCATTTATAAGTATAGAGTATGAAATAGTTCTTACACATATCAATATCCAGTTGACAAATTGCTCTGGGAACTGTAGACCTTGTAGGACTTGCTCCAAGAAATTCCATTCTAGAGAATCATAGGCCTTTTTCATATCAATCTTGATCATGTATCTTAGTGAAATTGCTTTCCTCCCATAGCATTTGACTAGTTCATGGCTTAGAATCACGTTGTCATTCAGCATTCTACCTGGCACAAAAGCAGTCTGTCCACTGTCCACCAAAAAATCCATTACAAGCTGAAGTCTTTGGGTGAGAAATTTTGATATAATCTTGTAGAGTGTAGTACAACACGAGATAGGCATGTAGTCTCTAATGGTGATAAGGTGCTTTATTTTAGGAATCAAAGTCACCGAGGTGCTATTGATTGGGGCATACATGATACTGGCTTCAAAGAAATTTAGAATTACACTACTGACATCCTCTCCAATAATGGACCATGATTTTTTTTAAAACAGTGAGTTGAATCCATCACACCCCGGAGCCTTCATATCATCTATCCCTTGTAAAGCTTGCAAAACATCCTCTTTTGTAAAAGGCCTTATAATTTGCAATTGTTGCTGCTTGTTTAATCTGGCCCCATTCTTCATGACTGTAAGATGAATCGCTAGTATATCTGTGTTGGTAGTGCCAAGGAGTTATTTGTAGAACCCTATCACTTTTGCCTTGATCCCATCACTGGTGCTAACAGGTGCCCCATTGTCAGTTTTGAGTAGCCTGATTTGGTTTCGGGATTTCCAGCCCTTCATACTTGCAAAGAAAAAACTGTTATTCGCATCCCCCAGTTGGAGCCATTTGACCCTCGATTTTTGCTTGTATATGCTTTCCTCTATGCTGCTCCATTTATATAGCTCCGCCCTAATTCCTCTTTCATCCTCAAACAAATCAACAGTGGTATCAATTGTCCTCATCTGGCTTTGCATACTCTTGAAGGCACCTCTCAGCTGGTGTACTTTCTCTGTGACCCCCATGTACTCCTTTTTACTAAGATCTTTCAATGACCAGTTTTATATTCTTGAGGTTCTGCCACACTCCTCTCATACCTCTAGTTTGTGCTACCCAATTACTTTGTATCTCTTCTTTGAAGTTAGGATGCTCTGCTAAACAATTGTAAAATCTGAAAAGCTTATTACCAGTTTCTCTAGGCTCGTCCACTTCACGGCAAAGTGGTGAATGATCAGAGAAAGAAGGGTCAAGTATGTGCACTTGTATTGCAGGCATGTGCAGCATCCAGTTTGTATTAACTAATGCTCTATCTATCCTGCTAAAGACATGGCTATTAGTCCATGTAAAAGTTCTCCCAACTATTGCCAATTCTGACATACTACAATCCTCCATGAAGCTTTTAAAGTCTCTTGTTTCATAATCTTGTAGTTCACTTCCATGTGTTCTATCCTCTTGCTCTAGAATTGCATTAAAATCACCCATAATCAACCAGGAATCTCTCATACCGCCATCTATCTCCCTGAGTTTGTCCCAAAAAGGACCCCTTGCTGGCACTGTATGCAGCCCATAGACAGCCGTAAATTGAAATTCTCTATTACTTTTATATGCCTTAATAGACCCATGTATGAATTGTGGATACATCTCTATAGGGCTGAAATGTATCACACTAGGATCCCATACAACCCACAGTCTCATTAGTACACCAGTCCCATCCAGGTGCAGATTTATTCTCAGTAACTCTATGCTCACTAATTGCTATAAGACTAACTTTACTCTCAACTAAAAACACCTTCATCTCCTTGTGCTTCACCACATTATTAAATCCTCGTATATTCCACGACACCATCATTTAGATGGATTAAGATTTGTACCAGCTTCCATCCCTTCTCCACCACCACTTCCCTCATTATACTGCACTGTTGACACAGTATTACCATGCCCTGCTTGCTGACGGCTAAGTAGCTTAGTATTAGGACCAGTTAGTTACCTGCCGAGCTAATTGTTGTGTTTTCTTTGCTGTAGATTTTCCCCTCATTACTTGCCAATTATCCTCATATTGTGGTGTGGCATTAAACATCTCCTGTGCATTTCTAGTTGCTAGCTCCTCGCCTGTTCCTGTTGCGTTTGTAGCAATACCTTGTGCCTGCCATTCTTGCCTTTGTTTTTGCTTAGGCTGAGGAACTGGCACATTTTTATGCTCATCCTGGCCTGCTACTGGTGTAGGCCTCTCTGGTTGCTTCTTATTTTGACAATTATGTCCAACTTGCAAACAAATTGGACAATATATCGGCTTCCAATCATACCACACCCTTTGAATGAATGTTTTCCCCTTTGGATCTTGTACTTTGATGGTCTGTGGCAGCAGTCTAGTGACATCAACTTCTACCAAAATTCGAGCATATGATATTCTACTATATTGAGTAGTGCAGTCGTCGGCATATAAAGGTTGTCCCACACTGCTCCCTATTTTGCCTAAAGCTGCAGCACCCCAGCAACTAAATGGAAGATCTGGTAGCTTAATCCATAAGGGAATAGTTGTTAGGATCTCATCGTTGAAATTAAAGTCCTCAGTCCATGGCTTCATTATGATAGGCCGCTTGTTCAGTGTGTGTGGACCAAAGCACATAACTGCATCCCTTTCTTCCTCCTTTTCAAATCGCACCACAAAATACCCATCGTTGTGGTAATACACTTTGGGTTTGATTGCGAACTTCTCTTGTGCTACAATAAACCGTTCAATTGCTTCTATTGACGGCAAGGCTCCAACCACATATACCACAGCTGCTGATTTCCACTTGATAGTTTCATTTGCAATATCATCATGTACAAGTTCAACCTCCTTTTCTCCGTCAACAATTTTAGGGGGAAAGAAAGCTAACAATTAATAATTTGTTAATTGTTTATTTATTAATTATATGCTCATTGTTTGTTAGCTAATTGTTAATTTTTTTTATTTGTTAATTATTAATCTTTATATCTTTAATTGTTAATTTATTTATTTGCTAATTAGAAATTGAAAATCCTTAGTTTAGGATTCAATCCTTTGTATAATTTCTCGGTAAAAGATTACATAACTAATACTACGTATTAGATATTAATTAAAAAAATAATGATTAATTTAAAATGCGTAAAAAAATATACCACTTTAATCCTTATTTCGTGTATTAATGATTAATTTAAAATGCCTAAAATAGATAGAACACCTCCATGGAGCCGGGGCCCTTCGACAACAGAAGGGTACTTTATCTACAGCATGAGCATAGGTCCCAGTATGTATGGGATCCACCGGTATCCTCTAGTAGAGTGGTCTGTACCCGTTCGGGGGACTCAGCATGGGATATTCTAGGGGCTATTCCCCCACATCCTCGTGTCATAGATATATTATGTCGTGCGTGCTCCTACTTAGGGCGTCGAGGTTGGTCGACTTGTGCACGATAAGGCTCTAGTGACGGCCATGATTTAGCGCTGGCGACCGGAGACCCACACATTTCATCTCCGCACTAGCGAGGCTACCATCACCCTGCAGGATGTCGAGGTGATTTATAGTCTACATATTGATGGACAGTCATTGTATAGAGTGGAGCCTTCGCAGTGTCGTATCCCCACGAGTTGACTAGGCTCACTGGTTTCGTGCCTTAGCAGAGGGATATGCGTGGACGGAGTCGGTTGTTGCGGTCCTCCCTCCATGCTCACTTGCGCCTCATACATCTGCAGCATCCGATTGGTGAGGCGACGCCTCAGGCTGATATTGACCAATGTGCTCGCTTATATCTTCTCATCATATTCGGGGGCATCATGTTCCTGAACACGTCGGGTGCGGATATGAGCGTGAGGTATCTGCTCTTTATTGAGGATCTAGACTAGCTGGGATGTTAGAGTTGGGGCGCCGCTGTCCTGGCTTACATGTACAGAGAATTTGATCGAGCCTCCATGGGTGAGAGGCTTGAGGTCACTGCATTTAGCCCTCTTCTTCAGGTAATATATTTAAGTGTGTGTAATAAAACACTAAATATATTTTTTCAAAACGATGACTGATAAATAATTTTTTTGATGACTATGACAGATATGGGTGTGGACTAGGTTGAGACCTTTTCAGCCCAGAGTTGCTCACACTCCCGATGACTATGTTGCTGAGGATATGCCATACACGCGGAGATGGTAGCGAGGTCGTACCAGAGGTGTGGAGATGCACCATGTCATTCTCCCGTTTAGGGATCAGTTAGACCGCATGACGGCACCCGAGGTAAGTTTTTTTTATTTAACATTAGTTTGTTATTTTTGTTAGTCTTTTATTGTTAACTAGTTGAATTCTTTTTATAGGCTTTCATATGGATGCCGTATGATCGAATTTTTAGGTCGGCTACCATCGGCGTTTTGTGGGGGCGGTGAGCACATGTGGATGGCACGGTGTCCATTGATCCATATGGACATCGTTGAGCATCACGCGCCCGACCGCGTGTTACGGCAGTTTGGGCATGTACAGAACATACCCGCGGCTACACGTTGGGAGCATGCCCACTATACCAGGGACGAGCGCTCGATCAATAATGCGGCATGGCGGGAGCGTATGCACCAGGAAGTCGATGCATGGAATGCGAGGATGACGACTCTAGCGGTGGTCGGACATGACACTCCGGTCTATGAGTACATGACATGGTACTTGCATATCACTCGTTCCTTAATTACCGATGCCTCGTCCTGATGGCTGAGGATATGCCTCACTCTTAGGAGCGAATGAGGCGCTGGTAAGTTTTATTAGTCTTAAACTTAATCCATCGTCTTATTCTGTATTACTTTACGAATTTATTCGACTTAAAATTTGCAAATATATGCGGCTACGGATGACTGCGATGATACGCCATGAGAGCATTCCCCGCCCGGGAGTCCGAGTCACCGGGGATAGCGCCATATGCGGCACGTATAGTTCGGCTTGCCGACAGCCGGCGCCGACACGGGCACGGGAGTGGCATCTGTCGGTGAGAGGATGTTCGAGCCTATACCGGAAGGGTGGTAGGGGCGTCGGTGGTCGGCCTGACGGAGAGGTCTAGTAGATGAGCACGACGATATAGCCGTCGGGCTGTGCTCCGGGCGACTACGATATCCCGTCGACTTCTTCTTCCAGGTCGTCGACTTCAAAGAGACCTGGATATACGCCAGAGATGTTCGCACATTATGATCCTTGGTCATCATTTCCACAGGTGCTAGTTAGTGATCTACATATAGGAGACGGACATGAGGACTTAGACTTGGAGATTATTTTCGATGAGTACTTTCTTCGTCCTACGACCAGGGCCTACGGCACCGTCTCAGATCTCTCGCTCACGTGGCCGCCGAGCCCTCTCACATGCCATCTCGAAGCCCGTCGACACACGGGTTTATTTTTTTACAATAAAATAATGTATTAATTAATTATTTTATTAATCTAAACTAACTTATTTACATGTATTATAGGTTCATTCTTCTCGCTTTTAATGGACTGTCTCCTCTTGTTCGATTGACCGTCTCCACTTCCGGCCCTACGGCTCCGGTAGTGCTCGGAGACCGTTGAGGAGCCGGCTAAGGGCCCTCGACCAGCCATCTCGGGGTCGTCGACACGCGATTTATTTTTTTACAATGAAATAATTTTTTAAATAATTGTTTATATGTTATTTCATGTTTAGTTTATGATAAATCTAAATTAAATTGTTTATATGTTATTTCAGGTTCATTCTTCTGCTCTTGTGGTCCAGTCTCCTTCGATTGAGTCATCTCCTGAGGCATCTAACGAGGCTACTAAGATTTCGACCGCCGTTTTTTTTTTTTTTTTTTTTTTTTTAAATTTAGGCCTTGTGGGCCATTTTATTAATGAAAGTAACTTGGTCCAAACGACTGGGCCACTCAGAACAGCCCAGTCCAAAAATGAGAAAACAAATTACAAGTGAAAAGCAACTAAAAACGTACAAAACATAAAATTTGGACCACCCTCAATTAGGAAACTAGGTCAAACGGCCCCGTTTCATTCTCTCTCTCTCTATCCCGGGACCCCCCTCTAGAAATCTCGCCGTTGATGTGTCTTCCGAGCAGGTGATTTCGACCGCCGTCGTCTCCCACAGGAAGCATATTTTTACCCAGGGCCTAAAGAAGGGAAGAAAGGATGATCATGACATAAATTATCCTGTCACTAAGAGGAGGAGAGAGGATCCTGATAATAGTGAGGGTGGTGGGGTTGGCCTTAAGCCTTAGGAGATTGTATATTTGTAAATAAAATGTACATTTTATATTAATATTATATACATTTTGGGTATTATTTTTTTAATGATAATTAGTTATTTTAGTATTTATTGTCGATTAATAATAACTCGTGTGACATCCTATATTAATTAGAACCCTATAACGACAATCTAAATGTATATGTATAACAAGTTTTCAAACTTACTTCGGAGCACTTTACAACCCCTAAAACGACGATTTAAATGTATATGTATACTTGGTGTAATGAGTCGATATTATTGTACACTAAAAAAAATATTAAGTTCTATATAAAATATTTATATTCCGGTGTTTTGAAACGTGACTAATCTTCGGTCAAAGTACGGCAAAAAGCTTAATTTTGAGTTTAATTTCCAAAGAAAAAGGCTGGGGCGGGGGGGTGGGGAAGCAGAGTTTCACGCACAGATTCTGTGCGTGAAGCCTACTTTGGTTCTTTTTTTTTTTTTTTTTTTAACGGGTTAGTTTGGTTCCAAAAAAAAAATTGGGTTAAAAAAGTTCCGGACCCCTAGGACAAATTTAGCAAAGGTTAGGTGCATGTTGATCTATTGAAGCCACTACCTCAATCTGTATGGGTTGGACAGAAAAAACAAGGTGTTAGTGTAAAAGGGCATGAGCAAAAACTTGAATACTAGGGGGTGCCATCCTTTTGCAAAACCTGCAATTTACAAGGTGCAAGGTGGAAGCCAAAAAACATAGTCGCTCTGTTTCTATTTGTTTGTCTGATTTTAACTTGACACAGAATTTAATAAAGTAAGAAAGAAAGTACCGAAATGTCTCTTTCTAGTGTTCTTAAACATGTCATGTCGAAAGTTAGAATTAGGAGCCGTTTGGACATGATTTGAAATCACGAGATGAAATCATGTTTGGACATGCAATTTGGATTTCTCAAGCTATATTTTTTCTTATGGACAGAAAACCTCATAAGTTGTGAAATCCATCAAAACTTTTCCAATTGGCTTAATGCATATGCGGCCCTCTAAACTTGCCCTTTTTTTTCATTTTGGCACCTCAACTAAGTGTTATTCCTATTGAACTCCTGAACTTGTCCTCAAGTGTGTCTATCAAACACAATCCGACTTACATAGTATTCCATCTTCAATGTAGTAACATGTTAATATATATTCTAATTTAATTATGTCATCTCTTAGCTAAGATTAGCTGTAATTGAGGGGGGGGAGAAAGCTTTTAATTAAGCTGGCAGTGGAAGAGCAGAAACCGACACATACAGGACCTAAAGAATAGTTTAACACATGTCTAAAATATTACTCCACCTTCATTTCCCCAATTTAATTTATGCTTCTAACAAAAATCAGATTTAGGGGGTTTGATAGACACACTTGAGGACGAGTTCAGGGGTTCAATAGGAACAACGCTTAATTGAGGTGCCAAAATGGAAAAAAGAGACAAGTTTAGGGGTCCGCATATGCATTAAGCCTTTCCAATTCTTATACAATCTTATCAAATGAGCAAGTCATAGTTCATAACAAAATTAATACGCTACTAGAAGGCCTTTCTAAAAAATACAACATCAATTGATCAAATTTTAGCTCAATAAAATGAAAAATTGAACATGAGTTGCAATATAACTACTCTTTAATATAATCCTCCAACATGGTTGGTAAGAGTAATTTTGTTATAAATATACTACCAACTTGTAGATCTTTCAATGTTTGATATAAATGGCTGTTAAACATGATTGGTTGTGGTACATCTACCAACTTATGGATCTTTTTTTACAAAATATAAATTTATGGGTCAACTTTTACATTTAAAAAAATTGAAATCATGATTTGAAATCCCAAATCATGCCTTTTTGGATGATTTGGGAGATGAAATCGCATGTCCAAACGCTGGTTTCATCTCATGAGATGAAATCGCATGTCCAAACGCCTACTTAGAGAGTTACCAAAAAAGGAACGAGACATTCTTTTTTAAAAAACTAAAAGAAATTAAGACAAATAAATTGAAACAAGAGAGTAGCAAGAACTCTTAAGAGGACACTGGTGATAAACAGGTGAAAAGTACTGCTGAACCCAACAAGGATAAGAAGGAGGAGCCTGTTGGGCAACAAACAGCCTGTTGGGCAACAAACAGAGGCTAAAAGGGTGCAGCCAGCACTTCCAAGGCTAGATAGGATCAAGATGAGGATGGCTTCACTCAAGTGGACATAAAAAGAAGAAGCAGCAAAACAAGGCTACAAATAATGATAAGATCCCAAATGCTGAAAAAGGAGAACAAAAGGAGGTAAAAATTATGCATCAATGAGATAGTTGTAGATTTACATTGTTGTTATAAGCGACTGTAGTATTGGTTTCTCCGAGTATGTGATGAAAGTTTGCAGGAATCTGATATTGATGGTTTGTAACATTCAGGGTTCTTTCTTGATAATTTTGGTGTGGATGAGACAACAGCGTTTCTGTTCTTCTTGTTTATTGTTTAAATTACAAATATCAGTGCTGATTTTATATTGTAAAACAAAGGTACATAGTTTTCAGTAGTGAGTGGAAACAAGGAAAATTGGTGTAAGTCCAACATAGCTTGATACTCTGTGGGTGCGCTGTCCACTTGTTCTGATGTCACAACCCAGCAGAGAATTGTTTTCTTCTTGTGTTTCCTGACTGTTTCCTTTGCCTTTGCTGATGGTCTAAGGTTCAGTAGAGATCTCTTCACTATTTCTGGCATTTACTTCTTGAGGAATTCTGTTGTCCCCTTTAAAGTGAGCATTAAATCAATCTAATTATTTTCAATATGCTTGAACAACAGCTCACTTATGTTACATTCATCAAAAGTAAGTTTGAACTTTGAAATGTTCCAGTTCTCTCACTAAAAGTCATTAGCATATGTCAGTTGAACCGTAATCATCCACACCTATTACAACTTACCGACAAGTAAACGAAAACGTATTATTTGCAGAGTTTCACGTTCTCCCTTCTTGGTACTCTTTTTCTCCATCTTGATAGGTTACTTGTAAGATATTTACAGAAGAGATGTTAAAAACGGCTGTCTAAGCCACTAATTGTGGTCTCATAGAAGCTACAAATAGTTACAAGATGAAGACAAGCAAAACAGATATACTTTATGGTAAAATCAAAACTGCCACCATATTTCAGAAGCAATGGAAGACTCAATTGCTCTACACATTAGGATACCCTAGCAAAATGCTGCCTTTCACCAATTCACCCTAATTGGATTTCACCGATAGAACGATTAAGCTCCCTTAGAAAAGCCAGAAAATCACTGGTGGCTCTCTTATTTACACCTCTAATTTGACTAGCTATGCTGGTTTTTCGCCAAGGCTATTGGTGTTAAAGGAGGTGAAACCATATCATCTAGTGGCTTAGAAACATGGAGTGTTGTTTCTATCTGACCCCTGGATGGTATGGAGTAACTGCGAGGAAGAGCTGGAGGTGTTGGTAAAGACACTGCCGCTTTATGTTCATTGTCTTTTGAAACCAAAGGTCCTGAGTGAGCAACCGGACGTAAGGGTCTTGTAGAAGATAATTTAGCTGGTGGTCTAGGTAGTTCGTGTAGCTCACTTATTTTAGGAGATGACATGAGAGAAGTACGTGAAGATAACTTAGGGGTCGATGAAGGTGGTTCAGGCATTGACGTATGCAAGAAAGGCAGTGAAAAATGCAGAGGGTATCCGGTTGAGGCAATTGGACTACCAGAAGAAACAACGGGCTTTTTGGGCCATGGCTTCCCTGTCAATGGACCAGAAAAGGCTTGTCTCTTGACCTTTTTAGCATTGGACAAATCATGCTGTGCAGATGAGAGGCCTTCTGACAATGGAGGGGGCAACCAACCAGGATTTGCACTATTTTTGCTCTCTGTGGGAACTGATTGTGTTTTAGATAACTTCTCACCTGACATAAGCTTTTCATGTTTGAACTGATCCAAAGGGGACGAATACCACGAATGAGCTACGCTAGTACTCTGGCTAGTTCGCCTTGTTTGAGGGTCTACGTTATACGATTTTACTGAATCTGGAATCTTTGCCTCAGCTGGTGTGGGTAGAACACATGGTTGAAACTTGTTTGAAAGTGACGAAGTCATTCGCGTGGGACCCTCAGCAGGATCTGGTTTCCTCCCAGATAAAAGTGGTGCTGATTTAGTGCTGTTGACATCTCTGAAGAAGGAAAAACTGTTTCCACCATGACTCCTATTGAGATTTTCCTATAAAACCCCACAGAAGAAATATTAGAGAAAATGCCAAAAATAGTCTCTTATGTTTGAGGGTAGGTTCAAAATAGTCCCTTAAGTATGTATTTAACAGTTTTGGTCCTTGAGCTTGTCAAAAGTTAACACTTTGTCCCCATAAAATATTTACCAAACTCTATCTGTTAGATTTGACGGGAATTAAGAAAAAGGAAATTAGCGGAAACTCCCTTTTGGAGGTACATTTTTGCAGCTTCTGCCATTTTTTATTTATTTCTAGAGTATGCCGCAGCTTTTTGAGGTGTATTTTTTAATAGTTTTTTAGTGTCTAGTGCAGTTTTTAATGTTTCATATTATGGATTTGATGGGACTTTCTTGATGTTTTTGGTTAAATCTTTTTTTTCACTATTTTTGCCAAATCTAACAAATACAAATTGTTAAATATTTGATGGAGACTAAAGGTGTTAACTTTTGGCAAACTTAAAGGACCAAAACTGTAAACTGCATACTGAATTCATCTTTTGTTTATATCAAAAAAATAAAAGCCTCAATTCATTTTTTGATAAAGATGAAAGAGATTTAATTCATAAAACACATTGCAAGGATCCAAAGAATGGATTTATACTGCTAAAGGAGGTCAGTGAAGATAATGTATAGTACCGTTGATACACCCTTTGAAGCAACTTCAGGAGCTGCAACATCCACCTTGTCCAACTGCAGAAACATCATGTTGTCAACAACCACTTGATCAGTGAAAGTATTGATTGGTGCATGTATTTTTATAGTAACTAATGAAAAACAAATTATTCAAAAAGGATAGTATTTAAGCAGATGGTACAAACAACAAACTAATGTAGAGAATCAGGAATAGTCTTAATTTATCGCATCAAGCATCAGTGTTTTGAAGTTTAATCCTGGTATGATTTCAATTGAATTGAGTACGATATGTAAAATAGGCTCTCCACTAAATGATTTCAAGATATCATTGAGAGCTAGCAACAAGAATCAGATACAATAAAGGATGAATGATTATCGGCCGTTTCCAATCTCACTACCTCCTTCCCAATCCAAATTTGTATAATCTAATCTGGATTAAGATGTCAATTTGATTAATTTCAATCTACTATGGGAATTTTATTATTCTTGTTTAGAAAAATGGGATTCTTATTTAGAAAATCAAATACTACATGAATATCACTCAAAACACTAATTTCTTGAACTAAAATATTATATAAACACAATTTAAAAATTTATGGTCAAATGGAATGTTATTGAAGGTCAAAATTGGAATAAGGTCTAACAAGATGTGATGGGTGGGGTATTACTATTTATCAAGACAGAAACCAACATTACTTAAGATAAGGTGATTAATTTGACCAGTCATCGACAAGGGTATAACTTTATCTTTCGCCCCCTCAGACGTGTACACGGACCATTTACAATTCAGAACTACCACTCTTCAAATAAAAAAGAACAATTTCATGAATTTCCATATAAATCCAAGAATAAAAAGAAAGGAAAAAAAAAAAAAGTTACCTCCATTGAATGGGCTGATGGATAAACCTGGTCAGTCTGTCCATAGTCAAAACTGAGTTCACCATCATCAAGCGATTCAGAACCATCATCAGAGTCATCCTCGGAATTGTTTTCATCATCATCATCATTGCCAGCATCATCTCCACCATCTTCTTCAAGCCCACGGAAGTGGTAATCAATATGTTGCATATCCGTCACCAATTTGACATGCGGCTCAACCTCCTCAAGTCCCTTGAGGGCTTTCTTGAAGAAAGATAACTGATTTGAAAAAACAAGCCAAAGCTTATGAACAACCACCCTAAATAAGGCGCAAGCATACACTTTGGTTCACTATGAAACTTAAGGGATTTCAAGCGCTTTTTTCATTTTTGGCCCATCGGTCGAAATAAATTAAGGGTGCTAGCCAAATTATACAAAACCTATATGCTGATTTTGTATATTATATGCATATTTTGTGTATACAATATGTTTATCATGTGTATATTTACTTAATATACAAAACCTATACATTTATTGGCTATTATTCTTTTGAGCAGTCCAAAAATGTGATTACCCCTTTCATTAACATCAACGGAAAAAAGTACCTGAGCAGCATGGTGTCGAGCTGCCTGTGTTAAAAGGCTGCGGGATTGTCCTTGCTTGAGGGACTTCATACGGAATACAAAAACATTAGCGCCCTCATCATATTCTTCACAAGCTACTTGCAGCTGGTGGGAAGAAATATTTTCTCCCTTAGTGCCTTTTATCCTGCCTTTATCTCTGTATTTTTGCAACATCTTCTCATACACTCCTCTGGCAAAGAAGAGAGAGTGAGAGGACACTCACATAGAGAAAAGATACACATATGATTAGAAATAATCCAGTTTTTTACCTCTTGTAATCACATTGCATCTTCATATCCTTCACAAAGAAGAAAGAATACGTCAAATGCTGATGCAGTCAAAGTATGGAAGACTTTTAAGCATGAGAAAAATGCAAGCAAAGAAACAATATCTATTGTCAACACACAAACTATGTTTTTATGGAAGCCTAATCCGAGTTGTTACTAGCTACCACCAAAAGGGGAGACAAAATGACAAACTATTTAGCCTTGTCAATTTTAGTAATATCAGATTCCTTGGTCTTCGTATTACAGTAAGCACGTATTCAACGTAGATGACTTTACAAGTGGCAAAAGTTATACACTATTTTTTTTTTAATCTAGTAAAATAAAATTTCAATACAGGAGGTAGTTAAGACAGACGAGCAAAATAAAAGCTATATTTATTAGTACACTATTTTTTGAGAAGGTATTTATTAGTACACTAGTACATCTCCCAGAGTGCAATCATCTTTCCTCCTACTTATTCTACATTCACCGTGACATCAATGGATTTAAAAAGCCATTTAAGTTATCCTTGGCTTCATATGCAACCACCAGAATCAAGCATTTCCAAAAAGAGGATGTGTTTTATATAATATATCGTTTACGACAAGTCAACGATCACACCAAGTAAAGAGTAGGTGAGGAGCAAAAGAGATTCAGTTACACCTCCACATCATTTTGATACTTTTGCTTGTTTATTTTATTTTTTCTTTAAGAACTGAAGCTCTAGAAACCGCAGATAGCAGTATAGGAAAAATAACACATAGCTAGAGTTGCTTTATCCAAATGACTGACCTCAACTATGCGCAGTTCATTGATAAGGGATTCTGAAGGGACTTGAATAGTCTTGATAATATGAGAGCGCTGAAAAGAGAGCATGAATACTCATCAAAATAGGGTATTTTCAAGAGCTTCGAAAATAATTTACATTCAACTTCTAGTACTCACATAGTTATCTACAAGTCTCTGAAGCTGAAACTGCAATTTGCCCAGCATTAGTAACACCTTACCTGTTCATATCGAAACCACTTGAATTAACAATCAAAATTGACCCAAAAAAAAAGGATAATGAGAAATTGCAATGCAGTATAAATAACAATATAATGAGTTCTAGCAATCCAAAGATGTGCACATTATGATTGAAGAACAAAGGAAACCACGATTAGCATAATCTATTTCTCTTGATTCGGTGTCTAATCAGGTCTGCGATCATGCAATGAGGACCCCTTCAACAGAACGGACATCATGGAACTTTTCTTCTGAGGTCCTTTTATCTTTTGCTCGATAACTATTATCAATGTTGTAGATGTAATACAAATAATTAAAAGTGTCCCCTGTCTAATAGGTTATGCTTTAAATGAGACGATTCTAACAATTCAACATGGTTTCACAGCAGGCAATGACACCCATAAATCCATAATAAAGAAAATTTTGAATGTGCTTGGCCCAAGAAAAACAATTAGAACCATATGCGACAAATGCATTCCTAAAACAAATAAATAAAAGTGTCCCCTCTCTAAAAACTTAAATATTTAGTTGAGTCGGACTCACTGAGAAAATTACTCGACTTGCTCACACAATTCATCAACTAAACATAGTAATGCTTCACACTCACCGCTTTCTTCGTCATCATTCAATGCCGTTTTCTCAAGAAGACAATCGCCCATTTCTCGCAGCGATTCGGAAAATTCTGAAAATAGACTATCACAATTAAATACAACTTACACAAAAAGTTCTCCAAAAGTAGGAATCCAACTGGAAAGAAACAAAGATGAAAGCGGAGGAATAAACCCTGCTGATTAACAAGAAACACATCTGCATCTGCATGGCATACTAATGTACAATAAATATGGAGATTATATTTAACCAGTACGTCATTGTTTATTGTTCAAACTGTATTACACATTAAAATGTTAATGTGATAATTGATTGAAGTAAGCAGAAACAGAGCTTCTTAAGCTAATTTGTTTTCTTTTGACAGATCAAAGAATAAAATTTAAGTTCAAGCTTGCATGTACAGTAAGCAAATTATTCCATTTTTGAAAAGTTCAAGCAAGCAAGACTAGAAATTAGATAGTTTGATGGATAAAACAGCGTTTAGTTAGGCTTCAATTTGGTAGGTAATACTTTTGCTTCCCTATTTGATTCATTAAAAAGCCTATGTTAACTAATAACTCCATTTATTTTGTTTTGATAAGTAACCTTGTTAAGGAATAACTCTTTTCTAATTTGGCTACATGAGTTGCAATAGCACTTCAAGGAGCCCCGAGAAGGAACATAACGTCACCAATGTGTTCCACTGGAGCTAAATGCTTGAACCTATTACAGATGTAAAATGAAACATAGGTCTCTGCTCCAATGTTTTATGTTTATAGCGCCCACTATTATGTGGATCATTTTAAAAAGTGAAAAGTAGTTAGGAATACGTATGCTTCTAGCCCATGAATTATTCTCAAAATTTCTCCTGATTTCACAAAGTTAAGGTAGAAAAGATGGAAATATTCACCCTGTCATAGACAACAACCTAGTATTTTAAGTGGAGAAGGGCATAGGGGCGGGCCTGTTACACACCGAGTTTCGATCAATGTGCCAACTGGCCCTCAGGGATTCTCGATTTTAATAGAATATATGGAAATATTCATAAAAGCATTTACAAGTTGAAGCTACTCTAAGAAGATGAAATGCAGATACTATCATATTGTAAAGTTACTTCAAAAGATAACACGCACTAGTCAGAAACTGGAGGGAAGAACAGGGCTATAAATTACCATATGCGCCATTTGCAGTTGCAGCTGCTGCAGAAAGTAACCTCTCGTAACAATCTTTCATTTCTTCCATATCCTAGGAGAAGTGAAAGCAACTGTCAAAGACCAAACTTTAACCAGAAAATCGATAAAGTAATTCTCATAACTCTCATCTATACAATACATCTATAGATAAATTGAGTGAAGATTTCTTATAAGGAACTCTCGTCTATACATAAATTAAGTGAAGATTAGAACAGAGGATTAGGAAATCATATACTCATCGTTAATTCCTGAAGGAGACCCTAAGTGGTAGAGAATGAAAATTTTATTTACATCCCGGCATTGTCTAAAACAAACAGCATTTCCGTATAGTGTCCGCTAAAACAATTCACAATATTGCAGCACGATGATGAACATCGATTCACTACTTCTTTGGGGCTAACTACAAGTATAGGACCTATACATGCCCCAAGTTCACACACCTCAGATACCTACAATGAAAACGCTTTTCCTGCAATACCAGTGCTCAAGATTAATTATAATAATGCAATAAAAAGTGAACATTTCACCCGCAAGGGTGGTTCAGTTGGTTGAGCATGAGACTTTCATAATGGAGGTTTCAGGTTCGAAACCCCTTGTCTATGACACCAGGGAATTCGCCTTCTGGGTCGAGCTCGACACACGGGGCTTGCCTAATGCCGGTTATCTCTCTTGTGTGGTTTGCGAGCTATTGCACAGGAGCAGGATTTACCTGTGTACAACTCACTCCCAAACTAGTTGGGGCGAAGCCAGTGTAGTATATACAAGTTCGGCAGAACCTAATAACTTTGGCTCAAAACCCTTTATTACTGTTACAATTTTCATCTAATATGTACAAATAATCTATTCACAACCCACTAAGCAAAAAAATCAATTCGAACTCAGTAACTTTGGCTCGAACCCTATATCTGTGATAAAATTGTCATTTAATGTGTACAAATAATTTACAACCCATATATTAAAAATCCTAAATCCTCCATATTCATTCATTTCTATTCAAGAAAACTAATTGGGGTTGTCTATTTTAATTCAATTAATTTTCATTTTCCTAAAAAAAATTGCATCTGGGATTAATTAACCAAATCTTGAAAAAATAAATAAATTAAAAAAAAAAAAAAAAAAAAAACCTGAGTAGCCATAGCAAGCTCATCAGATGGTTGACGTAGCCTTCTTTCTTTTCTTTCATGTCTAAGTGTAGCCAATCCTCTCAATTTCTTCAATGATGTCTTCATTTTATTTTTTATGTTTTTTTGCTCTAATTTTGATACACAGAAATAAATATAAACATGTACACAAAAAAAAAAAAAAAAAAAAAAAAAAGAGGGAAAGACGTGTTGAATGATATTATACTGGAAATTTAATGAATTGTTTGTTGTTGTTGTTGTTGTTGTTTTGGGAAATAAACCTAATGTGACACAACAAGAGAGATTTAAGAGAGAAAGAAAGAAAGAGAAGCGTGTCACAATATTTTGGTCAAAATCAACGTGAAGGACATTTTTGTATGTTTATTGGTTTTTGTGGTTTACGTCAAAGCGGTTTGGAATTTTTTTGAATATCGTTTTCTCCTTTTTTTATTTTATATATATGATGGTGATATTAATTAACTAAGCATGGAATTTAGACTTTTTGACATATAAATTAAAAAAATACTCCTCTGTCCTAATTTATCTTAAATTATTTGTTTGAGCACGAATAATTTATTTGTACTGTTTTCCTTATTAGTTTCATGTTTTCTTCACTGTCATATTTTCTTTTATGACTATTTTGAGTTGCTGCATTTGAGTTGAGGACCTTTCGGAAACAGTTTCTCTACCTTCATGAGGTAGGGTAAAGTCTGTGTGCACTTTATTCCACTGTTGGAATTTCTCTGAATTTTTTGTTGTATTTGTTTGAGAACAATATTTACAAGAAGTATAAACTTTTGAAATGTATAGTCTAAAATAAATTTTATATTTGTATCTCTATCAATCATCTCATTTATGAATAAAATACGAGTTATAAAATCATAATTATTCTTAAATGTATTAAGGTAACATATCTTTTAGATAGATTAAAAAGGAAAGTGTATGTTAATTATTAATTACGACAATAAAAAAAATTGAAAGTGTACTACATAACTTAGGACAGATAAAATATGAGCAAGTTATTAAAATTATATTAATATTTACAAGAAAGATGGTAAGAGTTTCCCATAGTCGCATCATTTCTAATTTCTTTGTCCTTCTAAAAGCTCATTTTTAATAACCTCTCGATTTCAATTAATGTATCTTACTTTCTTTTTTAATCTATTTATAAAAGATATTATATTTTATATGTAGTAACTTTTTAGTTTTAATACTTTACATGTTAGTGTTTAAGCTCACAAGATTGAAGGTGTATTCTGATACATTACACACATTTTTAACTGAAATGTTTAAGATTACAAGATTCGAAAGTCTCTTTGCCTATCAAATTCAGTATTCTATCAAAAAGACACGTAAAATTAAATGATTGAGAGTATCAAATAGAGTTTAACAAGTCATGTCAAACAAGATAACAAATTATCTTATTCTAATGGATACAAATATGTCATTTTTGCGACAAATTAGGAAAATTCATAAAATAAAGAGTATAATGATCATTTATGTACGATTGATGAAAAGGTTGACTTAATTTTTCATGGTCAAGGGTTCATTAATGAGTTTGGTCTCCAAGTAGTTTCTTAAGGTTTTCCTTTTACTCGTATTCTTTTTATTTAAATAAAAAATTATATAAAGCCTTGACCAGTCAAACTTTTTCCAGGAAATGAAATATAGTGCGAGGTCGAGAAATTCAAGGAACTTTTCAAAGACAACTTAGTTAAAGGGCTTGACTATTCGGTAATTAATGACTAATAAATGTGTTGTAGGCACAATAATATGGACGGAAATTAATGGCTTTTTGGGTCGGGTTTTCAAATTTTTGCTTATTTTAAAGTAAAACTTACACAAATAGCTACCTTTTAGTAGTCTCTAACAAGTTATAGCTATACGTTGAATATTTATTTTTCGTAGCTAGTTTTTGATATATTTCAGATGAATCTCGGCTGGCTGAAATATAGTGAAATACATTGATATATAGATCGGCTGTTGAGTAAAAAACGACTATATTTATGGCAATAAGAATCTTTTCCAAATTAAATGGTGATTTGTATTAATGGTTCCATGATTCACGCAAACCTCATGAGGTTCCATTACAGCTAACGTCTGTCAATCAAATTAACTCCCTTCAAATACTTTTTGAATTCGAAAAACAAAATCAGCATCTTATCTTTCCCAAAAAATAGCAAAAGTTCCTTTCTTTTAATATTTTTTTTTTCAACAATCTGCTTTGCGCTAATACAGCAAAATCCCTTTCGTTTATTAAATTTTTCAACAATCTGATTGGAGATACGTTGTTCTAGTGGAGAGCAGTAGGAAGATCAGATTACAACGTATCGCTCTATTTGTAATGATATAAATGGCCAGCGCAACCGCTTTGATCCGACATTCTGATTTTTGGAACGATCAAAATTGTTATGTTAACTACAAAATAGATGCAGTTGTATTCAGTGATTATTGCAAATACGATGAACTGGTTGCTACGATTTCAACTCAACTTGGTCTGGATAGTTGCAGAAACAAAATCTCAATAAAATATGTTGTTGAGGGGGATACTCAACCAATGGAAATACACAACGATATGGGACTTAGGGTGTATGTTGAGCTTAAGAGGGGAAAAAAGTGTTTTGGGGATGTATCCATTGTGCGTTAGTATTACAGATAATGATGTTGAGGAGATTGCAACTGGTGAGTGTGTTTTTAGAGACGATGTGCTTCAACTTGGATACGATGATAATTTGGAGGATACGGATGCGTATGATTCTAATGAATTCGATCCGTCAAATTGTGGAAAAGTCTGTTGTATTTTTAGATGAGGACAACAAATTGATTATTTCCAACGCAGAACAGAAGGAAATTTTTGTAGATCAAATTTACAAGGATAAGGATACATTGAAACTTGTAATGGCAAATTATGCTATTCGAGGACGATTCAATTTCAAAACTGAGAGATCAAATGCTATAAGGTATGTGCTTTCCATATTCTAACTTTGCGGGAGATAATAAATGCATTACAAACTGCTCGTTACTGAGAATGACTTCATACTGATCTATGTTTTATTTTGTAGCTATACAGTCGTATGTATGTCGCCTGAATGTGAATGGAAATTACGAGCGTCAAGTGTTGGAAAATCTGAACTGTTCAGAGTTAGGTATTTCCATGACGAACATGCATGCCCTTTGAAGTACAAGGTATATTCACAGAGGCAAGCAACAAGTTGGATTATTGGGAAATCGGTTGTTAAGCCGAAAATAGCGAACCACGAACGGAAAGTCGCCACAGGGATATAATGGACGACGTAAAAAATGAATTCGGCGTAGATGTTTCTTATATGCTTTGGCTTCGGAGAGCTAGAGAAAAAGCTATGAATGATTTTGAGGGGGGATCCTGCTGTTTCATACAATAAATTGCCGGCATATGTCTATATCCTAGATAAAACATATCCTGGATCACATGTTAAAATGCATAAATCATGTGAAAATGAGTTCTGTATTTCTTTGTAGCACTCAAAGCATTCATAAAGGGATTCGAGTGTTGTAGACCAATAGTGGTAGTGGATGGTGCACACCTTAAAAGCACGTATAATGGTACATTTGTATCCGCAAGTACTTTGGATGGTGCAGGTATGTGTATTCCTGTGTGTTTAATTTCAATAATATAAACTAAAAATACATTATATAAACCGAAATATACTGTGAAATATAGATTACATTACTCTTATCTAGACTTAAAATATAGACTGATAAAAATACACAGTTTATGGATTAACTTTTTAAAATGCAAATGTATATACATGTAATATTCTACCACTGGCATATGGTTTGATAGATTCGGAAAATGATAAGTCCTGGACTTGGTTCTTTGAGCAGTTCAAGCTAGCTTATGGTATTAGGGATAACATGTGTGTCGTATCCGACAGACACGAAAGCATAATCAAAGCGGTGTATCCACTGTTCCTCATTTGGCCTGCATATGGCATTTGTGAAAAAATGTGACTAAGAAATACAAGTCGAATGATGAAGTATTGAGTCCTGTGTTTTATTCACTTACCAAAGCATACACACAGGATGAGTTCGATAAACTGATGGAAAAGATTGAGAATGTTGATATACGGGTAAAGGAATATTTGGATGATGGTGGAAGGGAGAAATGGTCTCGGCTATATTCACCTGTTAACAGAGGTTGGACGATGACTTCGAATATAGCGGAATGTATTAATGGAAAACTAGTAGCGGCAAGAAAGTTGCCTGTATTTGATTTCCTTGAAGAAGTTAGGAGGATGTTTAGGAGATGGAATTGCACAAATAGGTAAAATGGTACATACACATTCTCAACACTTTCGAGACGATACCAAGAAATGCTCTCAATGAACAAGTATAAATCGTTACGCATGAGGGTAAGTTTTTTCTTGATGATAAAACTGGTTTGTTTATATCTCAGGGTATACTTCTCTGTATTTTTCTATATTTTGTTGTATTTAGCTAACTGCCTTAAGTTTTCCTTTAAGTTTATGAAAAGTATTTTGTTGTTGAATGTGCATGTTTCTTAGGTTGAAGCATCAACTGAATATGTTTATACGGTTAATGATGGACCGCGGCGTTTCATAATTGATTTGAAGAGAAAAACTTGCAATTGCGGGATGTTCCAAATGGACGAAATACCATGTTCACATGCCTGGGCTGTATTAAAGAGTAAAAATCTAACAGCTGATGCATATTGCTTAGAATTATTCAAGCCAAATACAGTGGTGAATACGTATAATGTGCCGATTGATCCACTTCCCGATGAGAGTGAGTGGAATGTTCCAACACACATATTGGAGGAGGTTGTTCTTCCACCGAGATACAAGCGACCTCCTGGTAGGCCAAAAAAGAAGAGGGATAAGCCATTAATGGAGCTGATGATTGGTAAACGCAGGAATGCTTGTAGTACATGTGGGCGTCTTGGTCATAACAGGCGTTCGTGTGGTAATGAGCCACTTAAGAAGAAGAAATAAATGTCTAGTCTTCATTTGTGTTTTTATTTCTAGGACAGTTGTCCGATGATGTTTAAAAAAAAAATCAAATGTATTCCATCTTGAATTCATTTTTTCTTTTCTGTGATGTATTTCACTGGTGTTATGTTATAGAATTGAACTAATATGTTCAATATAAAGTTACAATGAAATAAAATTGAAATACATTGGTCAATACTTGTGCCTCAAAAAATGACTTTATATGTGCAATAATTGTTGTGGGAATACATTTGATTCATACAGAACAAATTGGCCGAATTATAATACAAAGGGAAAGCATTCTGGAGTTCTCTGTATTTCAATTTATTTCCTTGTATTTTAATATAGTGTCATTGTTGGGGAATACATTTTAAAGAACACACATGAACTTATGAACCAGTTGACTTGTATTGCAATATATATGACTTGGTTGCTGCATTTCTGGTTTTCCAAAAAAAGAAGCTTACCAGATATACAATGAATAAGGAAATGTATTGCGTACTTATAACAAACAAACACGAAATGACTGCAGTCAGAATACGAGTGTATTTAATAACATCCGAGAACACTAAACAAAACACAACACCATACTCGTTGTATTCTGAAAGAAAAAGATATTGTCTAAAAGTAATATTAACTGATCCAAACACTAATGCTCAACATCAAAAACACATGAAAAAATGTCTTGAACTAAACAACATCTAATCTACCCCAACATCTACTCTACGTCATCTACTATATTCACTGCATCGTAATCAACTATAGGCCTGACTGGTCTTGTCAAGGTTGCTCGTTATCACTTTCTCGCATTCTGGTTTGCCTTTCCCCAAGCATAGTCGCAAAGAAGTGCACCATATCTCTGATGGTGAAACTTTGAATCAATATTGACTGGAATGCCTTCACTCGAGCTCAAGAATTCAAAGAAAAGTCATCACATATACACCACAATCCCTGAAACCAAATGAACAAAAATTTATTCGTGCTTTAGTAAAATTTTAGAAGAAGAACAATGTTATTGAATCTGTATTTCAAAAAAAAAAAAAAAAAAAACATACATGCTTCCAGGGGGTTGTTGTGGTAGATCGTCCACATTAACGACATCAAAATCGTCATTTAGTGCTCTGTTTTTGTAAGCGGGGTGATTCTGAAAATCTATATCCTTCTTCTTTTCATAAAAACCGGACATTTGTAGATGATGTGGCACAAGGGTAGCCAGCATGTTTACTTCTCTCCTAACGACGGCATCATGCCCCCCTATGACTCGATATGAGTCGTACACATACAGACATCTGCGCAAAACTCAGAAACAAATATAAGAAAACAACAAAAAGATACATTATAGAAGTGTATTTCATTATTTCTATAGCGTATGTTTAATAACAAATACACACCTGTCAATGAATGATATTACCACTAAAATCCAGTGATTTTCCTCTTTCACATTGACAGGGATTAATACGTTGTCAACTATATGCCATGGTACATTACCCATCAACCTGTACCCGTTTATGTACACACATACATCAGATTCCTTGCTAGTAACACTTGTGGATAATTCGGGATTTTTCCAAGCATGGTAAATCTCGGTGATTATGGTATGTAGTATACAGCTGACGGTGGTATATTTATATGTGCTGTTATCTTCATTTTTGCCTTTCTTACGGAGGTAATAAAAAATAACATCAAGATGCTTTTTTAAATAAATATAGGGGCGATCAAGAATCTCGCTTGATACTTCATTAAAATACACTGAAATATATTGAAAAAAATACAGCAAAACTACTGGAAAAAAAACAGAAGCATATAACAGTAGAAATATAATAGAATGTTATTAAAAAAAAAAAAAAAACAGCACGAAAGGTACAAATGGTATATATAGTGAAATATAGGATAAGATTCATTGAAATACACATTTTGAAAAACATAGTAAAATGAAAGGGTGAGAAATCAGTGAAGTCGATCTGTAGAATACATTGAAAATATATGATAGAGACAGTGAAATACATGAAGAAAAAACAGTGAAAATTAGGAAGATTTAACGAAATACATTGTAAAATAAACACTGAAACATGCAAATGGAAAAAGGAAATTCTGTTAAAAAAAAAACGAACTTCATCATTCCAAAGTTTCCCTTCCATTGATAACAAGTAGAACCAGTTTTTGTCTTTAACAAGTGTGGCGCCTAACTTGAGTGACATATCGACGTCTTCAGGATCCACTAATTCCTTGTTTTTTCTATAGTGGTTTTCCTTGTCTCTTCTATATATCAACAGACAAAAAGAAACATATGATTAGAAATCTTATATAAAAAACATTTTCATATTTTTAAGGAAACGTAATCTTAAAAAAACTTACTTTTTATCATGCCTTAATAACAGATCCTTCTTGAGCCAATTTTCATATTCTTGAAAATACGCCGTGTCCACAGGGGCATTGATTGGATGTTCTACAAAGGGGTGCTTCTTTTCAAATTTGATAGGGACAGAAGACCTTGCAGAAGATCCTGCTGAGCTATAATTTGGCATGAAAGGGGACATAGTGTATTTGTAGGTTTCCTATCTCGCACAATGCTTGGGTGGACAATCATTCGGCGTTCAGTATTTTCGATTGAAGGTTGTGCTACTTCAGCAGTTGAACCTTGCCCCGTTGTTGGTTGTACTCCAAGTTGGCTGGGTAATTGATCATCAGGAATTAACCATTGAGAATTTGGTACAACGTTCTCAACTTTGCTGCTCTGAGGGGTCTTAAACATATAGGGATCAGCTTGATCATTGACTTGTATTGCAGGGGGACCAAGTGGAATCACAGTGGCAAGAGGACACTGGATTAGCAACTCTGCTACCATTTGCTCTGATGCACTAAATTCTGCATTATCATTTACCCTACCTTGTTGCACAGCCAGAACCGGCACATGTGTATGCACCATGACTGTCTCACCCTATACCAGTTAAAAACATTCAGTGAAACAACAAAATACAAATTCAAAACGAATTAAAAACATCACTGGGATATACAATAATAAAATCAGTGTAGTGTTCAGTGCACAGTAAATACACTGGAATACAAGAATGAGTTAGAAAACAGTGAAATATAATTTGAAGTATAAAAACTCGAGTTAGAAATATAGTGAAATACACTAGAAAGTGTTAGAGATGCAGTGAAATATACTAAAAAAAGTTACAGTGAAATTCAGTAGAATACAAAAAAATGTTGTGACAAGTGAAATATACACTGAAATATAGTAAGAACAATTAGAGATATAGTGAAATACGTCGTCAAATATACTAAAAAAGATTAGAAATACAGTGAAATATACAAATTAGTGTTAGAAATACAGTGAGATATACTAAACTTGTTATGTGAATACAAGTAAACATGTGCGTACCACATCCTTTTACAGAACCAAAATTGGGATTCTGAAGAAAAAAAAAAAAAGCAAATTTTGTTCTTAGGTACCTGTGGTTGTGTTGGCTTCGGGGGTGTTTCACCGCTACCTTGAATCTCTTCAGTTGAAGCCTTTAAAATATCCCCACTTTGTGTACTTCGGCGCATTCCAACACCAGAAACATCACCAATTAACATTGTGCCTCCAACCTTCATCTTCTTTTCCAATAATATATATTATTGTGAGTTCCTATATGTATAACAAAACAAATTACAAAAAGTACATATTGTTAAAGGGTAGTTTTTACCTTATTTTCATCAATACCATCTTTGACAGTTGATGTCTCTTTGGCATAATGTTGTTCTTGATTGAATTCATGCGAGTATTGTATGCCAACCTCGTATTGATTTACCAGAGCTTCACTATCGGCAGCCTTGGAAATATATATATATATATATATATATATATATATATATATATTATTCGTAAAAGTATGGGAACGCTTTTTCATTCAAAATCTGTATTTTGTGAATAAAATCAATTTTATTTTGGATTTACCTTTTCTGAGGTTTGATTTCCCTTTATTACCTCAACAACCTTTTTGAAGTTGTCATCGATGCACTTGCGAATATCATCCATGGACTTGTTAAGATCAGTAAACTGAGCAGATACCTACGTGTTTTTGACAGAACAATACGTCAAAATTTTCAAAACCCTTAACAAAGCAAATATATTACCAAAAAAAAAAAAAAAAGGAAGACAAAACACTTACATCTTTCTTAAAAGCTTGAAACTCTTGTCTGACAGTTTCACCTCATCAGTTTTGGTCGCTGTTTGGACATCACGATGCCTTGATATCGAAGTGTCCTTCGATGTTGTGAGTGGTTTGTTCCGGGTTGGTTGTTTCCTAATAGTAGAATCTGTAACTGAAACCTTTCTGCGTTTCTTATGAGGCGGTGAATCAGATACGGCAAACCATTGTTGCTGTTTACCCCTTACATTGTGTGGTGGTGTGGTACTGAAGTCATCATAGTCATCATCAACCATCTCGTTGCCTTCAGCAACTTCAACTCCGTCTGTTGGGTTGGGGATAGCTTGTGAAACAACAGGAGGCAAATTAAGTCGTTCCAACTCAGCAGTGGTTGGAACAACATCATCAAAAGTACAAATCTGTGAATAAAAAAAATTAGAAACAGTGAGATGTACATTAAGTACATAAAAAGAAATTGAATGAAATATATTTGTATGGATACATATAATGGTGTCAACAAAAATATATGGAAACATTTATGATATTTGGGGGCTATAATGAGAAAAGCAGTGATATAGAGGACCGAGTCGATGAAAAATATAGTGAAATACATATGATTACCCCCCCGAAAAAGTGATGATCTACATTACAAAATAGAGTGAGAAATGTACTGAAATACAATAAATATATATGAAAAATACAAGTGATATACATTAAGTACATCAAAAGAAATTGAATGAAATATATTTGTATAGATACATATAATGGTTTCAAAAAAAAAATATATGAAAACATTTATGATATTTGGGGGCTATAATGAGAATAACAGTGATATAGAGGACTGAGTCGATGAAAAATATAGTGAAATACATATGATTACCCCCCCCCCCCCCCGAAAAAGTGATGATCTACATTACAGTAAAATAGAGTGAGAAATATACTGAAATACAATAAATATAAATGGAAAATACAAGTGATATACAATGGGATGCAAATGAATAAACTTTGATTCAAATACAGTTAGAAAAAAAAAAAAAAAAAAGGAATGCATGTGTAAAATTTACCGGGTGTATGTCATCTCTAAACATGCCTTCCATCAAAGCATCAAATTTCGGTCTTTCTTCAACAGTCCGCCAATTCAAGATTCTTGGAATTAAATTCCCCGACTTAATTGCAATATTGGATGGACTTTTGAACAAGATTCATACAGTCAAACTTGCATGGCAATTGGCATTCCGTGAATCCTATAATATTGCTTGAAGTCGAGATATTTCGATCGATGCTTGTAACCAACTCTTTGAAGGACTCTTTGCCCCAAGGATAATCAACATATCTCCCATCCTCTACAACGTCAAAATGTATCCTAGGTATGTTCGATCGAACGGGCTCACGCGTGAATACGAATGTATTTATAAAATACAATATGGCCATCTTGACCGTGTCCTCGCCTTTGTCCTCCCAATCGTATTGTTGAAACACTCAATCACCGTCTCTTTTGATGTGATCAGATGTTTCACCCAAATAATCATCCATAAGCCTATTTTTTTCCGTCTTATCGTATACAAACTCATTTGCGTCGGAGACACAATTCAATCCAGTGATTAGTGCAAATTCTCTAATGCTAAAACACAATACTTTTCTATTTATTTCAAATGTAAAGCACTCGTATGTACTTCCCTTAAGCTCTTTAACCATGAAGCACCTGAACAACTGTGCTTGTACATCCATATGCTGCATTCTGAGATATTTCCCAAAAATAGAGTACCAAACTTGTCCATCTAACCAACCCCCTTTAGTTAACCCCTAATGTCACTGATTACATTGACGTTCGTTGTATCTTTGCATAGATGGGGCCACAGCAGGCTGCTTCATGACCAAAAATCTAGAATCCTGGAATAAATGACATATGTAAAACACAGTCAATTTTCCCTACGAGGCTAAGATACAAAAATTTAAAAACAAGAAATCACAACTACAAAGAAACACAACTGCTAGAGTCTTAAAATCTATAACAAACATGCTGTATTTTTGACATTCACTGAAATACACTGAAATATAATGAACAATTATACTGATAGAATGTCCAACCCAGATTAAAAACAAAAATATAACAAAACTCAAAAACATAACTACTAGTTGATAAAATGTATATAACAAATTGAAAAACACATAAATAATTCAAAACCAAAGGAAATACGAAAAAAAATACACATAAATATATGGGAAATATAGATCTGGTGAATTGAAATACATTCATGAAAAGGGGAAAAATACCTCTCCATCGTCTTCTACATCAATTGAAGGTTTTTTCCGAACTACTTTTTTGCCCTTGCCTCCGTGAAACGATCTTGGTAACCTTTCTCTTCTTCGTAGCGGCACTTGAGAAACTTTTTTATCTGGTGCTGACTGTTTCCTCTCTGTTTCTTTATCATCATGAGAATCATGATGTTGTTTCGTCCTTCTTGGATCATTGATTTTTTTGCTACGCGTCTCAGCATAAGATGACCCTCCTGCAATGGGGTTTTCTTGTTGAGTAAATCCCAAAGAGAAACTAGGACCATCTATTATATTTTCTATACCTCGAGTTCTCGTGCCCGGAGAGCCAATTTCAGCCATTGAAATCGAATCTGTGAATCTTGAGGAAAAACAACACTAAGAATGGATGATTTGTATATCTGAGAATGATGAAATTAAAGCAACAGAGAATTTTATAAAAAATAAAAAAAACAGCAAACAACATGCATCTTGCTAAAAAATATCTGAAATACAGTATACAAAATCAAAACCGAAAAAAAAAACTTACCTATTTTTGGTAAATGTTTTACTTAGAAACTGTAAAAATAATGTGAAGTTATGTGAGAGTGAAAAACGGAATTGATAATTGAAGAAGTGAAAGAAACTGATTTGAATTATGGAAGAAATGGGGCGAATTGGGAGTTAATTGCATGTATTTAGGGAGAGAGATAGAGTATATTTGGGAACTATGCGTCTAAACAGGGATATGGTACTGCACGGTTATTTAGTAAAAAAGTGGGGTAGCTATGAAGTGTAAAATTTGAAAAATATATTTATGGATCATAAATATTAAAAAGGTTAGATATTATCCATAAATAAGTCTTAGGGGTAGTTACACCAAGTAAATTTTACTATTTTAAATGTCGTCAGAAGTATTTTTTTCAAAAAAAATATTTTAAATAATAACAGTTTATATTATAGTTATCTACGCTTGAAACGTATTTTAATGTCTGAAAGTTGGATAGGATGACCTTACATTAAGGATTAGAGTGCCCCAAATACAGGATGCTTGTGTTTGGTTAATCAATTTGAAAGACACTTTTTTCAATATTATAATAGAAATTTGTGTTTGACAAAAAGTTCCAAAAGTATTTTTGGAAAAAAGTCACTTTTTTAGCTTATGAAAAACAACTTTTGTTATTACTAAGAAGCGTTTATTTTTTCTCTAAATGCTTAATCAACTACTTCAGCTTCGTGCGGAAATGCAGTATAAGGTTGTGTACAGTAGACCCTTGTGATCCGGCCCTTTCCTAACTCCGCGTAAAGCGAAAGCTTAGTAAACCAGGCTGTCCTTTAGCTTAGTCAAATACTGTTAGGGTTTTGCCCTGATTTTCTTACCATATTTGAGTTTTATTTTTCCTTGAAAGAAAAATATAATTCTCATCCATATTTGGCTAGTTCTTTTTTTGGAGGAAAAGATTTTGGACCTCTATAAATTGAAGAATCTCTCATACAACAGAACACAATAACGTCCACAATTTAGTCGTTTAGAGAGTCTTGTTTATGGGGAGGTTATTCTCTCCACAGTTTTATGTCTTTCTTTATATTAGTTTTCGATATGTAGGTCAATTGACCAAATCATATTATAATATTATGCGTTTTAGTATATTTTCTTTGTTGTCCGATTTATCGCCGTTAAGATTTACAATTGTAAGCTTTCGCATGACGCCCTGATTATTTCGATCCCAACAAATACTTCAATTCTCTAAAATAGACACTTTTTAAACAAAATAAACACTTTTGATTTTTCAGAAATTTGCCCAAACAAATTATAAGAAGGTTTTAATTAGGAATGCAATAGCGTTTATTTAATTCAAACTTCTAACAGTATGTAATCTCTCGGAAAATGTAATTCACTCAAATTTGTATCCAATTGACTAAGGAATTGCGAGGTGAAGAAATTCAAGGAACTTTTCAAAGACAACTTAATTAAAGGGCTTGACTATTCGGGAATCAATGACTAATAAATGTGTTGTATGCACAATAATATGGACGGAAATTAATGGCTGTCTTTGGTCGGGTTTTCAAATTTCTGATTATTTTAAATTTTGTCAGAAGTATTTTTTTAAAAAAATGAATATTTTAAATAATAACAGTTTATATGATAGGCATCATTCACACTTGAAACGTATCTTAATGTCTGAAAGTTGGATAGGATGACCTTGCGTTAAGGATTATATTGCCCCAAATACTGGATGCTCGTGGTTGGCTAATCAATTTGAAAGACACTTTTGCCAATATTACAACAGGAATTTGTGTTTGACAAAAGTTCCAAAAGTATTTTTGGAGAAAAGTTACTTTTTTAGCTTGTGAAAAACAATTTTTGATATTACTAAGAAGCGCTTATTTTTTTCTCTAAAAGCTTAATCAAATACTTCAGTCTCGTGCAGAAATGCAATATAAGGCTGAGTACAAGAGAGACCCTTGTGATCCGACTCTTCCCTAAATCCCGCGTATAGCGAGAGTTTAGTGAACCGGGCTGCCCTCTAGCTTAGTCAAATACTTCAATTCTCTAAAATAGACACTTTTTAAACAAAATAAACACTTTTGATATTTCAGAAATTTGCCCAAACAAATTATAAGAAGGAACCAATTTGGAATGCAACACCGTTTATTAAATTCAAACTTCTAATAGTATGTAATTTGAATTTTGTAATTCACTAAAATTTATATCCAATTGACTAAGGAATTGCGAGCCCAAAATCTAGCTTTATTTAAGACCAAAGAACATTGATGTAATTTTTTAAGAAAACCTGGGTCTTTTTTCATCGATTAAAATTTTTAAATGGACAAAATTATTCAATACGGATACTGGCGAGAAGTAGTAGAGTATTCAGTGAAGTAATTCATAATTACACATAAAAACATGAAAACATTGTTTGATTATCTTAGAAATGCATCTTGATCTGTTTACTATTTTATCGCTACCGACCCCTTCAATTTCAATTTTTCATTATTTGTCATATTGACAATTTTTTCGTATTTATTTTTTCAGGGGATATTATTAATGGGAAAAAAGAAAGAAAAGACCACCACTTGAATCTTCCAATTCTCTTATTCTGCCAATAAACTTGTTGTCACTTGTCACCCTTCACCCTCAACCACATTGCATCTGCATTTTCCTAAATTAAACAAAGTCTGTTTTTTCCCTTTTTTAAAAAGTATTTTGAGAATATTTGAAACCAAAAAAAATAATATACAACGCAAGACGTCTATAAGCTAGTGTTTTATTTCTAGAAAAGGATGAAAATGAAAGTTTACTCTAATATAATTCAAAGTTTAACAATAAACAAAAAAATCAAAGTTTAACAACCATGATTTTGACACTTTACCAACCAAACTAGTATCTTAACAAAACTTCAATTACTACCTGATTCTTTCACTAATACCATGAGCGGGGTGTTTATGGTTTGGTTAAAAATATATCCAAACCGCAAATCGAATCAAACCGATTAAATAAATCGATAGTCGTTTGGTTTTTTGGTGCGGTTTTAAATTTTGAAAAATCCACAATATTTGGTTTGGTTTGATTTTATTAAAAATAAACCAAGAAAAAACGAACAAAACTGACAAAATAATATACACAAATTTTATAATTATATATATATATAATATATTAATTTTTATAAATAATTTAAAGTACTTTTGTTTACTTTTTCATCAAAATTTTCTTCACCTCTATTAGGCTAATAAACTTTAAACTTAAGCTTATTTCTCAGAAGAAATTCATGAATCTAAACTCATTTATTCAAAACAACTATGATATTTTCCTAAAAAAAAGTTGTATTTCTTATAGACTCTATTCACTTGATTAAAGCTTATAGATCTTATGACATTTTTCCCATAATTCAAAAAAGTTATAGCTCCAATAGTAAAATGGTAAAGTTGAAAAAGAATGGACAAGTCTTTCCTAATTGTACGAAAAAAATAAATGAAAGAGAGAAATACCATTAGATTTTCTAAAAATAAAAAATCAAACCTACAATAACTCCACTGATGAATATGTATTATATTTGGTTTGATTTTAAAAAATAAAAAAACCATCTAAATTCGTTTGATTTTGATTTTAACAAAAATCGATCCAAAACTAGCCATGAGAAGTCCATAACAAAACACGCAAAATAAGAAGGGTTGTTAGCTTTACTTTTTAAGTTACAAAATCTGAATTATTACTTTTTTTGCGAGTTTCACACCTCAACAATCAGTTGTTCCCTTTTTCTTCCTGAACTAGCACCATCTATGTTTAAAATACACTAGTTGAATAGATGATGATTATTTAGGTAGGAAAAGGGAACAACTGAAAGTTGGCCTAGTCCGCTTTAAGGTGTGTTTTAATACAATAATTATCCAGTTTGGAAAACTAAGAGGTAATTTTTCATTTTATACCTATTTTCAGAGGCGTGTGTAGCGTTATACTTATGGGTTCAATTGAACTCATAATTATCGACGCGGAGCATAAATCTATGAGTAAAATTTTACTAAAACTACAATAAATAGAAGATATGAACTCATAACTTTAAAAATATAATAATTGGTTAAACGCTAATAATCTTAAAATTGAACCCATAGAGTTTAAATTCTGGATCTGTCTCTGTCTATTTTAACTTATTATTAAGTACTAATCATTTTCAATTCATTTCTCAACATTTAGATGACTTATGGGATAATAATTAGGGTGATATAGTAAAGTTACTATTTTATTTATTATTTTTTAAGGATTGAGTCAAGTCAAACATAGATAAGTAAACATGGACAGAGAGAGTACACTGTAATCATGTTATGACAAACAAACTGAAAGTGCAAGGGGGGGTGGGGGGTGAATTGTAATTTTTCGTCCGTTAGTCGACTAGGTTGAATCAGTAGTCGACTATTTACTTAGAGAATGCTAAAGTAAAAATGCAGAAGATAAATGACATTAAATATTTTATACTGGTTCAGATTCAATGTGAATCCTAGTCCAGTCCCCTTGGGTTGCAAGGGTGTTCTCTGCAGCTCTTTGTTAAAGGTTTGGTACAATGGAGGTTGGAATGGAGCTCCTACGTGTACACTCAAATCACTCTTAATCTTTTTTATACAAAGCCTCACAAGTTATACTATAACTCTCCTTTCTTTTTTTCTACACTATAGATCACACAGACATACAATGTTTATGAAAAGTAAAGCAGAGCACTGAGAGAATGAGACTGAGTATATTTTTCTTGTTTTGTGAAGCAGCCTTTTGTAGCTGTTTAGGCTCTTCACGCAGAGATATCAACCCAAGGGATTTAATCCTTGGAAAAAGGAATTAGTGATCCTATTTCCAAGAATAAGGCTGGAGCTCTTACTTCTTAGTGCGTCTTTCCTTGTGTAATGGAGCTGCATTGTCAATCAAGAAGGTTGTTACACTTGATTGAATATTCCTCCTTTAATTGCGCAGATCTTCTTTCCTTCCTTGAACTTGTTTGGTACTGCTTGCAGCTGTAAAGATCTCTTCCGTAGCCACTAAGATATTTGCCATATAGCAGTACCCAATTGTAGGGCTGTAAAGTCTTCACTAAATTGGACTTGTGTAAGCCCATCTTATTTATGCGACTGTTGGACTCCTTCTTACTGGCCTTGTGGGCTTTTTTTATACATGTAATCAACTTTGTTGATGTCCTTTGCTTCCTTGTGCGATTTAATTACTATACCTACACAAATAAATTTAAAATTGTCATCATAAAAACTTGACACTAACACAAACAAACCTCTGTAATTATTAAGTTGTGTTACTGCCCTAATAATTGCATCAAATTCAATTAGGAAATGACTTTCCAACTAGACCCTAAAAGTTCTTGGTACCTCCTTTGGAGTCAAGGTCGAACAGTGGGATCTGGCCAAAGATGCAACAAATTGTCAACTTTTGAATCAAATGGAGTTGTTAGAATGAGTACATAAGTAAACACAAATTGCGTCGATTACGATAATCAACATGGACTGAGGCACACAAGCAAACACGATGAAGAAAACATAAATATGAGCAAGGAGGGAGGAAGGGTGAGACGCAATTCGCCACTAGTCTCGTGTTGATGGCATATAATTAAGTAGGTATATAAATATAATTAGATGAGATGATCATACCGTCTTTGTATAGTATCAAAGCAGATTGAGATGTTGGAGTGCAAAAAGGTCAAACATGTGATGATTTCATCATTTATGATTGAATTGTAACAATTTCTAGATAACTATCCTCTGTCTGAACCAAATATCATCCATTAGAACTTGCACATACTTAACTTGACTCATAAAAATATTCTACGCGAAAAAATAATAATTAGATAAAATGATCACATACCTCGAAATACTATTAAAGCAAAGATTGAATCTTACTTTAATTCCCGCACCATCACTTTCATCAACGAGAATCTCATAAATAAATAAAATAAAACTCCATGTGAGAAAACGCGTTGACAATATGAGTAAATACTAAATGAAATTCCAATCTATATATATATAAAGCATGCACTTAGGCCCGCCAAATTAGGCACATCTAAAAAGGCGTTATCTATTTTCTTAGAATTTTGCCTTTTACCCTCTTATTTAATTGCTCTATAAATAAAATAAAAAATCCAAAAGGCACGTCTACTTAATTCTCTTTCAGTTT